>NC_133531.1:39965046-40272232 GCF_048544455.1 Silene latifolia
TATTACCACCTTGTGATGTATATTGTAAGTGTGTAAACATTAGTCGTTTGCAACATGAGTTTAACACACTATGTGTCCATGTGTTCAAACTCTTGAATTGCATTTTCCTCTATTTTCATGTTTGTCCTAGAAAGCATGAATCTCACCAAGTACATATCTAGTTTCCCAAACTAGGTTTAGGTTCTTTACTTTGAGAGAACTTTCTTGTTGTTTATCACATAACAAACGAATTATGGTGGATGACATAACTTGCACTAGTCAAGTGTTCTTCCACCTCATAATGTACCAGGTATATGTTTTGTAGGATCTTGCAACAATTGTCAAGATGATTAGCATAGCACTTCTCATAGGTCCTAGGAAATTTGAAAATAATAGTTTTGAGTAACTTCTTACTATAACCAAGTATCTTTTCAAACTTCTTATTTCTCCTTTTAGCTTAAATAGCTTAGGATTTTCATAAATCCTTACGCTTTTTCGAAACTTCAATATGTGAAACTTCGTGTCACATAACAGAGTGTTCTATCAAACACTAGAATAGCTCATTAGTTCTCCTCGAGAATTCATGACGATTCTTATATGGCTTACCAATGACTCATCATGCTCTTTAGCATATGATTCATTATAGGACATGTGTATGATTATTCTAATGGCGGAAACATCAGTAATTTTAATCATGTGATCAACCATTCTTAGGTTCAATGAATGACCATAACTGCTTATGGTAATTCAATTTTCATCGATATGAATAACCTACGTTTCTCGTTGATTTGATGTGCATATCTTAATGCCTATCCAACATCGCATGATGTGATTGGATTCATCTTAGTCCATTTTCATCCAGAATTGAAAACTCAAATATCTTTTCGTGAAAGATAGCACTAGCTCGTCATTCTCAATGAGTAATGAGTTATAAATTTTACAAGATGATTGCTCCCACTAAATTTCATGTCTTCACATGATAATTTCAAACTCCCACTCAATTCACATGTTTCGTATTTGACTACTCAATCGAAACATTTCAAGAATTGAAATACATTTTGCTTTGCCAAGTTATTAAGATAAAACCATATATGTTCCCAACATATGTTTTCAAAATACTTATTTTGAAAAGGTTTCAATCTTAAACTTATGGAAAGAAATTTTAATCTCTAACTCATTTATTTTTATAATGATGCGTAGCAATGTCATTATTTAAAATTGAAATCCCATTTAATACACGTCCTTCTCAAAATACCCTTTTTCGGAAGGAGGTTTAACCAATTCATTTTCATAATGAGGTTAAGTAATGACACTAGCGTGGTTAACAATTAACTTAGCTCTTGTAGACATCGGCATATCTTTCTTTGCTATTTTTAATCATAAATCTCATTTATATTCAAGGATGCAACTTTGTTTCATTTAGGCTCTTAAGTAAATGTCAATATTGAAACTCTTATTCATATGTAGTTCATAAATTATCAAAATCTCTCGTTGAGACTTTTCTTTAGTCATTTTCTTTCAAAAACTTTCTTTTGGTCTCCTCGTGTAGTTATCTTAAGAACATATTCTTTTGATTACTTCAGTTGGTCTCTTTTGTCATGTAGATCTCATCTATTCGAGACCATAGATCTCATCTATTCATGTATACTATCTATTTTGGTATACAAATCATTCTTTCTTTCGTAGATCTCATTTACTTAAGCATACAAATTATTCTTTGTATTCTTTGTGTCTTCATTTTTCCCCACTCTATCTTTAGAATAAATACACTAGATATTCAGTGATAGCTTATGAGACACAAGTGATGATTTTGAAGTAGAGGGAGGACTATCTCATAGATTGACTAATAGATTTTAGATTCGATGAGTCTACTTGGTAATTGTTTTTCCTTTAGGAGAGTTCATCAACTCAACATTACTTTATAATTGATCATACACAAGCCTTAAGGTTGTGGACATATAATGAATCCCATCATTATGATTGTCTATTGGATCATTTTAAGTAGATGATCATATGTTGCTATGTGCAAGCATATAATTAAAGACGAATTTTTGGAACAAACGAATACGATAAAAGGGGTGACTTGGGTTGCAAGCCAAGCCATCATAATCCAAAATACAACCATTGTTTAAAAGGATCACACATTTCCATGTCAAACACGGAAATCAAAATAGTTCTAAAATTCATAACATTAAATAAAGACAATAATAAAAGCCAAGCTTCATTGGTATCTACTCCTAGCTCCTTCATGATTTCTCAAGCTTGCTTCTCTTTTCTCTTGTCTTTGCTTGGAGGAGGCCCTATTTACAATAAAAAGGGGATACATTATCACAACTTTGTATCAAAATACCATAGTTGAATTAGAAACATAAAAGAAACGATAGTCATTTACCTACTCGAGTGATCTTTCCAGCTTTGATGTCACCAAGATACATGGAACAATTCCTCTTCCAATGTCCAACACCATTACAATAATGGCATTTATCAAGAGGACCCGTCTTGGTCTTGGAAGTGCTAGCTTCAAAAGTCTTAGCCTTGGTGGACATGGGAGCTTGCCTCTTACCCTTTTTCCCATTCTTTTTGAACTTCCCCTTGCTCTTAGTGCTTATATTAAGCACATCCTTAGGTGGGTTAACATTTAGCCCCATGTCTCTTTCAGCTTGCATAAGTAACTTGTGCAACTCTTCAAGAGACACGTCCTTGTCTTGCATACTGAAATTCACCCGGAATTGTACATATGCTTTGACTTTGGATAAGCAGTGAAGAATCCTATCAACAATGAGCTCCTTGGGGATTTCAACCTTTTGAATTTTCAATGTCTCGACTAGCTCCAACAATTTGAGCACGCGGGGGCTAACCTTTTGGCCTTCCTTGAAATCGAGATCAAAGAATGCCGAGGCCACCTCATATTGGACGATCCTCGGTGTTTATGAGAACATTGTCACTAGTTTGGAATAGATTTCATTAGCGTTGCCCATTTTAAAGGCTCTCCTTTGGAGATCCGCCTCCATCGCAAAAATCAACACATTTTTCATAGCGGCAGACTCTTTGTGGTAAGCCTCATATGGTTTCCTAGTGGCAGCACTCGACTTAGCATTAGGTTCGGGTGGAGAGGCCTCGGTGAGGTAACGAAACTTGTTGTCACCTTGAGTGGCTAATTTGAGTTGGGCATCCCAATCGGAGAAATTTGACCCATTCTTTTCAAGTTTACAACGATCCATGAAGGATCGGTACCAAGAAACATTAGTGAGAGTGGTGGCGTTGGTGTTCGGTGCGGCCATTTGTTATGAGAAATAAAAGTGATCTACAAAACAAAATAGAAGGAATAAAACACTTGTCGTTTTCAAAATAATAATAAATGAAAGAAAAGTAGATCTATATACTTACATATTCATATATGTTTTAATTTAATTTGTCATAAAATTAAAGATGGAACTTATGCATGCAAACATTAAAACAAAATAAGGAAGAAACATTGTTCTTACATTGGAGATTTCGGTTTTATGGGCACAAGAGAGATCACCTTTCTCTCTTGTTCTTGTGCTTTCCTTTAATGGAAGAACTAAGATCCAAGTGTAGGATCTCTCCTTAGGATTTATACCCAAAGCTTTCTCTTAATTAAAATTAATATTATGAATACTAGATAATATTAATCTTGTGAAAAATGACCCAAAAATAATTTGGTATTTTGTCTCTCTAAAACCGGTTAGAGGAGAAGAGGAAGGAAGTAATTTTTTTTCTTTCTAAAATCTTATTTTTGATGAGTGAATGAATAATTATTTTCATACTAATGAATGTAGTGTATATGAAAAATATAAGGCAAAAACCTTTTGTTTTTCCCTTGTGAAAAACCGGGCGAGGAAGAGGAGGGAAGGAAAAATTGAGCCAATGCATGCACTAGTTTGCCTTCACAATGCAAACTAGGGTTGCATGGCTAGGTTATGAAAGAATGATTATGTCTTCCACTAATTAAAATCAACACAATATCATCCTAATCCCCTTCCATATTTCGGTACACACAGTAAAATGGAACCCATTTTATTTTGTCAATTTTGTCAATATGTCACATGTCATATGTAACATAAATTTGTTATGTATTTTTTAACATATTAAAAATCAACGTATTATTAAAAATACGTCACATACAAAAATTGACTTAGTAATTTCATAATTACTTGTACCAAAATATTTTACCATTTATAAATCACAACAGATTGTATTTATAATAATTCATTCAATTTCAATTGTTTCTTTAAAAAATAATTTCATCCGGGTAATGATACAATTCGATTACTCAGACCGTATCTCATTTAATCACATTTCAATATGATACGTAAATTTTACTTCCAAAATCGTCCGTCAATTTTCAAGTAATTTAATTAACTCGTAACATTATACGATTAATTAAATGATCAATTAAGAGTGTTGCCCTATAGGTATGACCTAGGGGATCAACTGATCACCACCGTCTCACGACAGTAATGTCAAACTCTAGTCAGCCAATCATTACCGATATATGTTGATTAGTTGACAGTAAAATATTACTTCCCAATTGTATTCTTTATAATGAGATTTAAACATGTGATCATCATGATAAACAGTCGTGATCGCATTATTGTCGGATGACACATATTCCAACAATAAATACTCGTAAATGTTAATTTAAACAAGTTTTATTGCATTTATCTAGTGACCTCTACCCAACTTGATAAATGATTCCAAGACCCAAATTCATATTAACTTGGGCACGGTGTGGCCGATTCATCCTTTATCAATATAACTCGGTGGATTAACTCTTTAATCGATTCTACTTTTAGAACTATTGGTCGATAAAATTACATTAATATTTATCTTTAGCCCTTAACACATCCGGCAATGGTCGAGAATACTTTTGTTGAGTTCAACCCAAATTTCGAATAAATGTGTCCATGATCCAAATCCACATTAACTTGGGCACGGTAGGGCCGATTCATCCCTTATCAACATGAATTCGGTGGATAGACATTTATCACCCACTTCCCCTATGTAACAAGGTTTGTACTCCGGTGTGGCCGAGCGCACTCCCTCACGAAATAGGTTTTCATGGTTTCTACTTTTTAGTAAGGCTAAGTCTCAATTGTTTATTTTAGCGAGTGGTCATGTCAATTTATTATCTATCACGTTTTAAGTGAACTAAAGTGGTGAACTACGATAATTGTAATTGACACGGTCGATAAACTCGATTTAAAATGCATGTTTAGTTATGGCGATTTAGCGATGCATGCAACATATAAATAAAATGCAAAGCATAAAGATAAAATCCTAGTATGGGCTTCCTAAAATAGTGAATCCAATAAACTATTACAAATTCGGAAACCAACTCTTTTGGTCCCTTGAACTTCGGTCTTGGCACGCAATTCAAGGCAACACTTTCTTTGATGGACCGCCTTCTCGAATGGCACCGTCTTCAAGGAACTCCGGAATAAATAAATTACAAAATGAATTACATAATTTCCTATTATACATTTGTAATTAAAATAAAATAAATCTATTAAATTACAAAACGGTGATACGAGATCACAATAATTACAACCGAAACGATATTCCCATACATTTCGGGTAATACCAATTAAAACTAAGGCCATACTAAGTAAAATTACATAATTCAAAAATTACATAAAATTAAAATATGACAACCATAAATAAAATGCAGCATTATAATATGTATGAACATGCTAGATTTTATGCTAAATCGCCTTTTAAGAGCCAATATCGTATATTAATCGGTTTTTACGGATTTGCGTGATTTAACTTATTGAAATCACAATAATTACATAAATTCATATTTATGTACAAGTTAATTACCCTAACCATCTTAGGACTCAAAATTAGTCTCCACTAACATTTTGACAATAATTAAACTTGATTTCTTAATATTGTTCATAAATGGACCTAAAAATACAAAATTATGCTATAAACTTCAAATTAAATTATAAAAATTTCAAATAATTTCGAAATTTGAAATTTAAACTCATGAACATTCTGAAAATATACCATGACACTCATAATATTCAAAACTTAGGTTAAAAATTTCGAAAATTTATCGAGAAAAACAATGTTGCGGTTTATCGGTTTTAACAAATATGACCATAAAAATATAAGAAAAATATTTTCATCAACTTTTCACTTTTAGATCTGAAATATATGATAAAATGCAACATGTGACATTTTTCCTTAGTCATGAAGTATGTTTTAGTATTATTACTAATTATAGTCACTATTTATGTGATGTTTCATCAAAAATTCATAAATCATGCATAAAGACTTCATTATTGCCAAATATTTTACACACATCTTGTAAAATTGCATGTGATAACATACTAAATTTCCATGACCAGATTCGAAATATAACTCATATTAACCTATTTACCCATTTAAATACGATTTTAATTTAAAAAATCTATATTTCGAGCAAAACAACTCATTTTAACATGCAAATTTACAGGCCATCAGTACATAATATATGTGAAAACGTATCCAAAAACCACTGAAAAATTCGAAGGTTAGCTATTTTTCGTCCAAAAATGACATTTTTATCATAAAAATCACATTTTAATGCCAATAATATATAAAATGAACAATAAAATCCATAAATAAACCAAAATGTCCTAAAAATCACTTAGGACTAGAAACTTTTAACATGCAAAGTTATTTTTAGGTTTATCTTCATAAATCCAAATTAATTAGTTTTGTATGTTAATCATATAACTCGTAAAAACTATAAACCGATTTGCATGCAAACAACCTAAGGCTCTGATACCACTTGTTAGAATTATTAATCTCATTAATTTAAATATTCATATATGAATTAATTTATTTAGTCATAAAATAAATGCTAGATCTTATGCATGCAAACTAAAACGAGATAAGAGAAGAAATCGTCTATCTTACTTAGAGATTTCGGATTAAAGGGCACCAACAAATTCACCTATTTGTTAGTTCATGAGTTTCCTTATTATGGATGAACAAAGGTCCAAATTAGAACCTCTCCCAAATGTGTATACCCAAGGAAACCTCTTAATAACTAATATTATTTTGTACTAGAAATAATACAAGTCTTACTTAAAATTTGACACAAAATAAATTTTGTTCTCTCTTGTATTTTTCGGCCAAGAGAGGAAAGATTTATGAGGATTTTATTTCTCTAAGTTTTCACAAGGTGTAGAGAGAATGATATTTTCTTACACTAGAAAATATAATGTAAGTAGTGGAATGAATAATAGAGGAAAAACCCTCTATATTTCCCTCTTGGAAAACCGGTGGGGAGGGGTGACTAGTTGTAACACCCCCATTTATTCGGGAGCCTTTAGCTAGACATTCCCAAATAAATAGGACCGTTACCATCTCGGTTTCCCGAGGTAGTAGATAACAAAGTCCAACTCACCAAAGTACTTTAATTAAAAACTTTAATGATTACATAAGTTTTACAATTTTAATGAACTAAAACTTAATATAAAAATAAATACATCTCGCAGCGGAAATTAAATAAGTGATATAACTACATTTGTGATCTAGACTCCTGCAGGTCCGAAAGCTCACACGCCCAAGCTCCCCATATCCAGCTAACTCAAAACCTGCTATTTAAATCTGCTGCCCATTTAACCGGAAATATTAAATGGTTCACCACAGAATGCCATCAATTAAAGCAGGCATCAATTTTATTTTGACATAGAAGCAAACACGTCAACCAATGGTTGAGTAGGAATAAAACTAAAAAACAATAATAATAATCCAACCAAAATAAACATCCTTCAAATTCTCATCGCCTCATCCGTATACTTCACTTACGTCTCTGGCAGTAGCACAACCCTCTTAACACCGTGCTATGCTCAACTGGCAGTAGTACTTGCGTACCATGCTCACCTGGCAGTAGTAATTACTTACTATGCACAACTATCTCTGGCAGTAGTAATTACTTACTATGCTCATCCGGCAGTACCGATTGCTCGGTATGCACAACTGGCAGTAACACACTCTCTGTGTTATGCTAAACTGAATAACCAACTCTCCAACAACCAATACTCAATGACAATCCCGTCTTACTGCTCAACCAACAATTTAACATACTCAAATACTCTATATTCCAATAATAAATCATAATTGTTAATCTTAGTCTCATCAACCGTCACATTTAAACATCCATTCACTTAACAGTAAAACCGAGTTGAGTAGAAAATTCCTACCTGGCAAGCAAGCACTCCAATTACGCAATCCAATAATTAAAGCTCACAAATCCGATTATAAACTCTTCACAATTTCCGTCACCTATATAATAATAACAATTACAACAATTATAATTACTAACTTTACTTATTTATTTATTGACTCCTTTTATTTATTTATTCGAATTAATTATTTATTATAATAATTAAAGGTTTATGATAACTAAAACCCGATTCAATTACGAACCCGAATCGCCCGAACTAATTAAACAATTAAAACCCGTCACAAAACAAACACGCACCCAATACACGGTTTAGAAACCGTGACTAACTCCCATTCCCGACAACCACCAAGCTTACCACCAGACCCCACCGTGACTACCCACTTTCGCCAACCCAGACACACCCCAAACACCAGCCCCAGCCACCACACACGGCCACACGATCTCGCCCTAACCATCCACTCACTTAATATAAAGACACAACAACACCCCACACCACCTCGCAACTCGCCTTACCACGGCCACTACGCTGCCCCATACAACCCACGACCACCACCACTGTCACCTATGCTACACGATGGTTCTATAGGTGCTACCCACTTCCCCTAACCGCAACCACATCAATCACAGCAGCCTCCCTAAAACTGTCACGCCAATTCTCCCTGTTTCCCCTTGTTTTGCGTTTTCCCGACCACCACCAGCAAAAACCACAACCTGCCGCGACGACAACACCACCATCATGGTCGACTAACTACCCCCGACACAAACCCACCTTACCCAGGTCAAGATTCGGCCATTAGAGGGTTCAATTACTCCCATAACCTACCCACGACCTAAACCGCAACCCCTCTGACCAGCCACTTTCAACCGCCTGCCACCGCCACCCTAGGCCTTCACTGACACCACCACGACACCCATTACAACCCTTGCAATCCCACGTACCACTCCCCAAAGTTTGGTCTGATTCCGTCAAGGTTTGGGTCAGTTTCTAAGCGTCTTAAGATCGTCTGACATTCAGCTGTATAAGAAAATAAAACGAGATTAAAAGTTGTTACCTATTAATATCGCTTGCTAATTCCGTCTCAAAAAGGTCCTCCTCTTAATTTGTGATTTATTTCTCAGATTTAATAGGGTATTTATAGGGTAGGATTATAGAGAATACGAGGTCAATTAGGAAACTACATAATTTACCTTATTCTAATTAGTATAGGAATTACTATTGTTATAATTATCATTATATTATTATTATCACAATTATATTATTATTATTACATATATTATAGGTAGGATTCCCTTATTTTATCTTTACTAATTTATTATTGTCATAAATTATTATTAGTATTAATATAATTACTATCTTTCTATATTATATTATAATTATTTTCCGATGCAAATACCGATTATACTGTAACCAATTAAATAAGTTTCGGCCCATATAATAATAGCACATGGCCCAAAGCACAAATATTAGCCAAACCCACTTCCCGACTCGAATTATTAATTTATTATTTAATTAACGTCTTACTTGTATTTATTATTAGAAATGTCATTTAATCACTCATTAAATTACATAAATTATCCTTATAAATTATTATTAAAATACGGAGTATTACACTAGTGCCCAATGCATGAGTTTGTGTTCTTCTCAAGATCAACTAGGCATGCAAGGCTATATGAGATTGTATTCATCGTGTTTTCCACTTCAAATAAAAACACAATATAAACCTTATACTCCCTCCATATTTTCGGCACATTTAATATAAAATGGATGGTCCATTTTATTTTGTCATTTGTCAATTGTAATATATGTGACATGTTACTTGACATATGAAATTGTAATGTATTTTTAACATATTAAAAATCAACATACTCATAAAATATGTCATATACAAAATCGACTAGTAATTCATAATTACTTGTACCAAAACGGTTTATTAGATTATAAATTACAACATCTTGTATTTATAATAAATTATTCATTCAATTTCAATTTCAATTGTTTCGTAAACAATAATTTTATCTAAGTAATAAAACAATTCGATTACTTAGACCGTATCCAATTTAATCGAATTACAATAAGACACGTTAACCTTACTCACAAAATCATCCGTCAATTTTAAGCAATTTAATTAACTCAGACGGCATACGATTAATTAAATAATCAATTAAGAGTATTTCCCTATAGGTATGACCTAAGGGGATCAACTGATCACCACCGTCGCACGACAAAAATGTCAAACTCTAGTCACCAATCATTACCGATATGTGTGGACCATTGATCAAAATATTACACCCCACATGTATTCTTAAAATGAGATTTAAACATGTGAACATCATGATCAATAGTTGTGATCGCATTATTGTCGGAGGACACATATTCCAACAATCTCCCACTTGTCCTCGACAAGTTTGCGTCACCAATTCTCTTGTCCTATTACTATCTACCACTCAATGCAAGGTGTCTTTCAGGTCGTACTTGCAAGTGATCATATCGAGAGTGATTTCCTCGATCTGGAGAATAACTGATTGACCGGAATTATCTACCATAGATACCTTCCGAGCGTGGCCACGCATTTCCAGTTCATTACTCCTCGAGTGGCCCTGAGATATTGTTATAACCCTGATAAGGGGTGGACAATTCCTATCGCACTTATTCCCTTCGACTAGCCACAACCATCATAACCTAAAATATGCCCATTTGACCCCATTTACGAAGGTTGTAGTAACATAAATCAAAGTTAATTTGAAACTGTGCCACCTTAGGCGAACAGCCTTTAGTCAAAAGAATTGACTCATTAGAATATTATAGTAGCTCTTGCCACGACCAGGCTATAAAAATTTGCCAGAACTCTATAAGCGGTCATTGGCCCGACAAAGTGTTCCTAACAGTCTGCCTATGTGATCGACTAGTCATCTCACATGACTCCATGGCACTTGAACTTGCCATGAAAACGAATTTAACTGTTTTCAAATTTCAATCCAATTTCAAATCATTTGAAGATAAATTTAACTGTTTTCAATTTTTAATCCAATTTCAATCTTTGAAAACCAATTTAACCGTTTTCAGATTTCAAATCAAAACTCAATCTTTGAAAACAAATTTAACCGTTTTCGAATTTTCAACCCAATTTTAAATCCTTTGAAAACAAATTTATCCGTTTTCATGGCCATTGTGATGACGATTCCAAATACGATTTTCAAATCCGTGATTCGGAATTCCAAAAGCCGTCTTCGGAAACAACACATTTTTTTCAAAGCCGCCAAACTCAAACTCAAACTCAAACCGTCTTTTGAAAACAAACTTAAGACAACTCTTCAACTGGTCGACCTTTCGGAGATCTCTACTCTTCGGAAACCGTCCATAGAATGACAAATGAATCTTTTCTAGAAAATTTCTATTTTCAAAAACTTTAGTCCACCTTTCCGATTCAGCCTCGAGTCGATTAGAGTCTAGTGGATTTCAAGTAAAGTCGTCTAGATAACGTTGAGTCTCCGCCGAAGGTAGTACCTACCTTCTGGTCTAGGTCGTGTTGCCTGATTGTCGAGACATCTTCAATGGCGTTAGCAAAGTCAAAACCTCTTGGGTTTTAAACCCGCATTTCCCCTACATTACGGGTCAAAGGTCAAGTTTGTGTACGTGTCTTATCTAACGGCGTCACGCCATCAACAAACCCCATATCTCGTCAGAAGTCTTCTGTCTAGGCATCACTATGCCAATGTTGACACTCGAGTCTAAGTTCAAAGTCATGCACCAAGAGTTCAAACACAAGAGGTCATTCACGATCTTTAATGAACTCATAACCTAGTCACACCGTCGCGTCTTGACAACAAATCTGCCTTTGTACATGTGTGTCGTACTTGCCTTTGTTTGTTCAATACCTTGCCAAGACAAGTTATAACGCCTATCGTTATGTCAAATTGGAATCCCTTGGGTGCCACCGATCGTCAACAAGAAAGTCAAGAAGCCTATCAATCTGCATCCGCCATGACTTCTGCTGAAACCAACAACATGGTCCTTTGACTCATAGCTACCGTAGAAAACTTGAGCACTCGTCTCTCCCAAATTGAGGACAAAATGATAACCGAGAATCTTCCCTCTTCTGATATTGAGCAAAGGGTCAAGCTTCTTGAAAGCCGGCTACTGGCCAACGACCAAACCAAAACCAGACGACCTCATAGGTCCTTCCCTGATTCGGGTATACCTTATGCCACATCCTTGGAAAGGCTAATCTCCAAAGGAAAACTCAAACCAATTGGTCCAACTCTAGACCATCTACCAAACAAGCGGGGACATAGATGGGATGGAAAAATGTTTTGTCAATATCACCAAGGTCGCGGACACGATACTGAAATGTGTCTCCCCCAGAAAGGTGTCATCCTTGATATGATCGAAAAGGGTGAATTACCATTACCCCTCCCCCCCCCCCCCCAACAAACAACAAAAACAACCCTCCAGAAAACCCTATTGGACACAGTCAGGAACTTTCCTTGGGTTGCTCTCATCTCATTCCTCCCGACGATGAGAAAATTCGTGTAATTAATGAAGATGGACTACAAAGCGATATACCCACGCTCTCCGTCTCTATCAACAACATATGCTCAAAGTTTCAAGTTGCTATCGATGACTTGAACACTCGGGTAGCTAATTTGGAGAAAAGTTTTGGTCATGTCGAAAATGAACCTGACCACTAGGGAGAAGACCAACACCCAATTCCCAAACAACCAAATGCTGAAAATTAGGAGTCATCCAATGGTTCCCACATCCGCGAACCTACCAACAAAGAACATTAAATCACCTCACCAAAATCCCTTTCAAAATGTCAAGCAACATCCCCGAAACTTCCCATTGACAACAACCAAATCCTGTTTCTGCCCAAGATCGACAAAAACAAAAATAAAACTCACAAAAACATCCCCAAAAACACCAATGTTAGGACCATGGGAAAACATCAAAGGGTATTCACAAATCTAGGATTAACATATGGCACCGCTCTGGAGATACTTGCTTCAGAAGGAATGCTCCAACCCATTGGTCCGACTCTGGACAAACCCGAACGTAAAAGAGCCCGATCCTGGGATGGTAATGCCTATTGCCAATACCATCAAGGCAAGGGCCATGACACTGAAACCTGTTTCAAACTCAAGCATGCCATTCAAGATATGATTGAAGCTGGCACAATCATAATTGAACCTCACAGTCAAGACAATCCTCTCGGATGTCTCAAGTCAAACAACAAGGTTGAACGTTCTCAAAGGACATTCACCAACCTCAACACAACCTATACCGTAGCTCTTCAAAATCTTGCGACTGAAGGGAAGCTACAACCAATCGGGCCCACTCCGGATCTGCTTGAAAGCAGGAAAACCCATTTCTGGGACGACAGTGCCTATTGCCAATATCATCAAGGAAAAGTTCATGATACTGAAACATGCTTCAAACTGAAACATGTTATTCAAAATATGATTGACAACCATGAACTGATGGCTTCATCCCTATGCCAACCAAGTGATGAAGACAACCCTAATGAACATCTTATTCTGCAAGGAGATCAGAGCCTCATGGACTATTATCCTCATATCATTCCCAACAACGAGAGTGAGGTGCTCAAGTGGGTCATTGCTCAAGACCAGACATTCAAGCCGCCAGATGTTGCGAAGGAGACCTTCGAGGGACAAAGTGATGATTAGGAGTCCGTATCTATGATTGAGTCTGAGTCCGAGTCTTAGGCTTTCTCATATTTATACTAGCGTATGTCCTTTTATTCCTAAATAACAACTGGGGGCTGTCCCCATGAGTCACATGTATCCATCGAGTCTGTGCTAACCTCTTATTTATCTAAATAACAGCACAATTTCCAACTATCATATATTCTCCCCTTTACCATTTCCCGTTGACAACGAGAATTGATTTGAGAATTAATTTAAAACAAACAATATGTTCCAATTCAACGTGAGTATACTCGAGTGACGTTCCGTACCGAGTAAGCGGAGTACTCGAAACTCCGTGTCCATTCTCTTTACCTATTCCATGTCTGGCAATAGAAACCTTTCATTAGCACCCGATTTAGAACGAGCTTCTATCAAAGGGATCCTACGAGGAACCTAGATAACAAACCAGAACATGTTCTTGTTCATGATCAATGACGGAAGGCAAGCCCATTCCCCACATAAATATCCCACCACCAAATATCAACCTCTCACCAATGGGTACATCCCCGCCTGCACCTCTACCTTCCTCAAACGAAGGATGGCAAGAAACCAATATATCCAAAGCAAAACCAGAGTCAAGGCCAAAATCAAAGGCCCAAGCCAATAGCCATTCACCAAAACCAAAGCGAAGCTAATAGCCATTCACCCAAAGCTAAAGCGAAAGGCCAAAATCAAAGGCCCAAGCCAATAGCCATTCACCCGAAGCCAAAGCGAAAGTCCAAAATCAAAGGCCTAAGCCAATAGCCATTTACCCAAAGTCAAAGCGAAAGGCCAAAATCAAAGGCCCAAGCCAATATCCATTCCCCAAAGCCAAAGCTCAAGGCCAACGCAAAAAACCAAAGCCAAAAGCAAAAATCAAAGCAAAAACCATAGCCAAAAGCTACTCGGGCGAAGGCCAAGACCCAAGCCAAAATCAAAACAAAACAAGACTGAAACCCTTTTCTCCAAAAGGCCAAAATCCAAAGAAAGCATCCAACACACAAAATCCTAGACAAGTGAGTACAAAATACCAAGTCCAGGACCAACAAAATACCAAGTCCAGGACCAACAATTCCAAATCCCGGACCGATAAGTCCAAAACGCCAAACAAGTCAGTCCAAAACACCATGTCCAGGACCAACAAGTCCAAAGCCCATGACCAACGTTTCTTCCCTCCAAACTCCAGGATCAACAAGTGCAAAACACAAATACCAAAACCTAATGTCAAAGAGCTAAAATAAGAGCTCAAGACTCGTCAACTAACAACAAACCCAACACTGCTTCACCCTAAAGTCCTTCTAGAGACTGTTACAGGGAGACCTATCAAGGATCTTGGGGATTCCCCTCAAGATCATAACCAAAACTGCTTCACCCCTAAGTCCTTCTAGAGACTACTACAGGGAAACCTATCTAGGATCCTGGGGATTCTCCTCGAGATCATAACCAACGTCGCTTCACCCCTAAGTCCTTCTAGAGACTGTTATAGGGGGAACTACCTAAGCTTCTGAGGATTCCCCTCAAGCTCGTAATATCACACCTTAACCTTTAAGGTCCAGATATGGGATTCTAATCCCACACTATTTACCAACCATTTCGTGCTCGAGCCACATCAAGCTTGAGACCCCATTCCGCACCACATTACACGCCGTAACCCATCGGCCTAAGCACCACAAAATACAAACTCCAGATTTTTAACTGTCAAACAAACCTATTATTACCGAGCTCCATATTCCATAATGGTGAAGCCATTTTCACCCTGACCCAGATACGGAGTCCTCGAGTGCTTTGCTACCGAGAACGGGACATACCCAATCTACCCTTAGGGTCCACTTTTTAGTGTGCTCACATGATAAGGAACATTTTCACAAATTACACCTCTTCGATTCATGATCAAGGAGGAATTATCTGAAGTCAATTTCTTGAGTCACCAAACGGATTTTACCATCGTGACCCTCACACTTTAAGGTTCTAACAACTTGCTTAGGCACACATTCAGACGAGTCACCAAATGGAATTTACCGTCATGACCCTCACACTTTAAGGTCCTAACAACTCGCTTAGGCACACACGCTCAGAACTACGATCTGGTTTGATTTCACTTCACGTGAATACATAGGCAGTTCTTCAAGGACAAAACCAAACACCTCAAAATCACTTAAAGGTCCTAACATCTCGTTTAGGCACACACACATTCAGAACTACGATCTGGTTTGATTTCACTTCACGTGAATACGTAGGCAGTCCTTCAAGGACACAGTCATACACCTCAAAATCACTTTAAGGTCCTAACAACTCGTTTAAGCACACACATTCAGAACTACGATCTGGTTTGATTTCACTTCACGTGAATACGTAGGCAGTCTTTCATGGACACAACCATACGTCTCAAAATCAATTATCAAAACACATATGCAGAACTATGATCTGGTTTGATTTCGCACACACGCGAATACGTAGGCAGTCCTATTACGAGGGCACAACCACACCCCCACACATATTCAATTTTCACACCTTCAATTTCCAACCCATTGCACACACACGCAGAACTACAATCTGGTTTGATTTCGCAAACATGCGAATACGTAGGCAGTCCTATTACAAGTGCACAACCGCTACTCGTTTCACAACCCTTCCAATTTTCAATCCTCAATAACCAGCAGAGAACTACGATCTGGTTTGATTTCGCAAACATGCGAATACGTAGGCAGTCCCCCAACAAGGACACAACCGCAAACCCGTTTCAATCTCAACCATCAACATCAATCCTCAAAAGCAGCCCTCCCAGCTGCAAAAATTAATCTTATACCTCTTGACTAGGGGCTTCTTCCTTAAGACGTCGCCCATTCCTTGTTTTGTCAAAATCCCACCTTCTCACTTTGGAGGTTCTCTTTCGAGACGCCACCCATCCTTTATCCTGAAACATCTTTTGAGTCTCAAATACAGTCTAAAATAAAACCGCCCATAGCCCAGTGCTCAGCTCGGACGATGACAAGGTCTTGGTTCCGCTCTCCGAATCATCAAAACTCGAGAAGGCATCTGAAACGAGCAAACGGAGGTGAGGATGTCTGGAAAAGATAATCAATTCATGTTCCCCAGCCAAGCGGACCTTCTACCTTAGGGATTTAATACGCGTTGTCACCCTTTCTTGGCGAAGGAGTTGACTTTACATGTGCAAAGTCTATCAGAGTCACCCCCGTGTCATGTCGATACCAAGTCTGTGTCACGTTAACGACCGTCTGTTTGTCAGTCTGTCAGTATGCGTCCATATGAGTCAATGTCGTAACAGTCATGTGTCTCCAATCTATCAAATCACAGATCTACGAGTAACAAGACTCGCCTTTAAACTTCACAACTTTCAAAAATCCTATCTCCCCTCACGCGAGATATTACGTGCTAGTTGCTTATATGCTAACTGCTCACATGCTTATGTGCTTACGTGCTTATATACTTACATGTTAATTGCTCATATGCTAACTGCTCACATGCCTATGTGCTTACGTGCTTATATGCTTGCATATTACGTACTTGTCTATGCGATCGCAGATTTGTGTGGTCACTAACCATGCAGGTAATCTTGAGAAGACAAACTCACTGCAACTGAGTACTGGGTTCTTTCTAACAAACTGCGACCCGTCAAGTCTAAGGGCTTCAACCGCCGATTACAAGGCACACGCTACCTCCCAACGAGCAGCAACTCATATCCCCGGCGAGTCCTAAGAAGTTTCTAACTCCCCAGCGAGTGCCGATTTTCAAATGGAAGTCACACAGGCTATTTCCCAGAGTTGATCATTCGACCATCGATGGCTGGCGAGCCTCAACACGCACATTTAACATGGCTGGCGAGCCTCAAAAGGTACCTTCAACATAGTTGGCGAGCCTTTGCATGCACACAAGAAGCAATTCAAGTACATATCCCGAAGATGCCTCGGGTATGACTCCTTCCTATGGCTGGGGAGCCTCAAAACGCACCTTCAATACCGGCTGGCGAGCCTTTGCGCGCAAACAGTTTATGGACATATCCCGAAGATGCCTCAGGTATGACTCCTTCTTATGGCTGGCGAGCCTTTATACGTAGTCTAATAGTCTTTAAACGACCCGAACCGGAAGTCGACAGACTCTAAACTGTTCCCGACGGCAGGTCCTTGACTCGAATCTTCGAGTCGCCTCGACGTCGCCCTTCCCGACGGCAGGTCCTTGGCTCAAACCCTTTTGAGTCACCTCGACGTCACAATGGTCTTCAGGTTGTAATCTTCGATTGACATGGAGGCCATACTTTGACTTTTGCCCTGTCCGAGCCTCATACAAAGTGGCGGCTCTGTAGATACCCAGTATCTGCACCTTCCAAAAACCACCCGATGATGATCGGACTGTAACGTGTTTTTGATATGCATGCGTGGATTGGCTATACATGAGAAGGTTTAATGCACTACTCGCATATGAAAAATGATTTCATAAAAGGTTTTCTAACTTCATTTGCTTTAAAATAACATTATTTAGAGTTAAAACCGTCTTCGGACCCAAAATCGACTCAGAAACCCGCAACTCGAGTCAACCTGAGTCAACCCGAGTCAACCTAAATCCCTAATGTCAAAAAAAATGCCATGAATGTGTTTATCATGTCATTTCCTTTAAAACAACACTATTTAGAGTTGAAACCGCCTTCGGAACCAAAAACCGACTCAGAAACCCGCAACTCGAGTCAACCTGAGTCAACCCAAATCTCGAATGTCAAAAATAATGCCATGAATGTTTTTATCATGCCATTTTCATTAAAATAACCCTAACTAGAGTCAAAACTGACACCGGGCGAAAAACCGATTCGAAATTCACATCCCAACTCACACGGGTCAAACCCGAGTGAAGCACACAAATTACCTACCCAAAGTAACACCAAAATCATCTTATTAGATGCCCATATTGTTACACAACATCTTATATAAACACCACATATCAAACCAACCAAACAATGGATGAAGAATTGGCCACCTCCAAATTGAAAAGGAAAGGGCACCCCATTACATCAAGAGGTAGCTCGCGCCTAAAGCAGGTGTCTGCTTAGCCTCCAAGAAAACTCGACCGACCTACCATCCTACACTTCTCTATAAATACCCACCATCACACACCATAATCCCTACGCGAGAGTCCTCCCCGTCACATCTCCCTTAAACTTCTATACTCGACTTCCTAAGTCACAAAATTGACACGTGTTTACGACCTACCGATCGTAAACACAAGCCTTACACATTTTGTTTGGTACCATCGCCGTGAATTCGACCGACCCATTCGATCAACTCAACATTAATCAACATGTTTTAATTAACATATTTTCAAAACAAAATCCTTTTTTAAGGCACCTTTTTAAACTTCTTTGATCGCGATTAGTCACAATGAGAGAACCGTCTCTAAAGTCGTCTACTTCGCAAACATCAAAACACGTAAGTTTTATGGTGTAAATATCTCATTTATTTCACGTCTTTACTGTTTTTATGAGTTTATATGCATGAAAAATGCATGACACGATTCAAATATAGGTTAGACGAGCCAAAACCGAGTTTTGGCCCGAGACAGAAGCCCTTTGCTATGCAAAGAGGCTCGCGCCTCTTGTGGGTTATCGGGTCAGACTCATCTGTGTTTGTTCTCGTCTTTCCTCTTTATTTCTTTCTTATTTGTAATCGGTTTTTACCATTTCAAATGTTCCAAATCATTTTTATGACAAACGTTTTAACCATAAATCATAATCACCCTTGGTTCCATATACCATGACGGTTTAATCCGTGACTCGGTGATATTAATTGGTTAATTACATTTTAAAGGAAAGTCTTTTCTTTTATTTACCATTTTAATTCATTTTTATGATAAACATATTTTGGCCATTACCAAAATCATCCTTGGTTCCTTATACCATGACGGTTTATTCCGTGACTCGATGATATTATTGGTGAAATTACATTTTAATGGGTATTTTAACCCCCTTTTATTTTATTTACCATTTTTCTCATTTGTTTACATTTGTAACTATATTAGTCATAATCCATAATCATCCTTGGTTCTTTATACCATGTCGGTTTAATCCGAGTACGATGACAAACTTGACTAATTACAAATAATGGAACTTAACATAATCAGTTCAAATCAAACATTTTCCTTTTACACATTTTACTATGCTTTTCAAACTTGCAAATACGACAATGAATATTACTAACATAATAGTAATTATTCCGAGTCATGCAAATCATACGTGTAAATCATTAATCACAAAATACGGTTTTAAATAACCTTTTCAATAACCAGGAAACGCCCCCTTGGGTCGGCACATGGCTCGCGCCCCAAGAGGCCGTCTGTTTTCATATATTAAAAACCTGGGCATAGCCCCTTCTCTCGCCAATAGGCTCGCGCCCCAATGGGGCTGCCTGGCACTGTTCTGTCTCATTTTGGTACTTGTCTAGGATGATCCCGATTATGGTTTATCCGAATACGTGACGGATCAGATTGATGAGTTTACATTTTATACTTTGTCATTTAAACACACTTCTTTTCCAAATAAATGGATTGTGTTAAGCATCATAACCCGAATTTGGCAAATGGATGTTTAATTTTCGATTCACATGCAAATCAATCTAAATCCAACTTTGACACCAATTGCTTGGTACATGCATAAACAATCGACTTAGGAAATTTTCACACGTTAGGTTAAGACTTTTGGATGCGCATTCATGCATTTTAACCATTTTATCAATTTTTGCACTTAAACAACCACGATCGATCAGTAGAGGCCACTAACGCGCGCGGGATTGGGTGTCCGATTAAAGGGCTTCCCAATAGGTACCTTCACCCCTTACTTAGAACCTTTGGATAGTGGATGGCCTTATCCAGGGCGTACAAGAGTCATTTTAGGCATAGATTGCTAAAATGGGGACGAGTCCTTATCTTTAGTACCTATGTCAAACACCGCTTTTTGCCTTGGTTGACCTAGGTATAAAGTGGATTCGAGCGGGTTCCAAGCATCCCACAAATGCTTGGTGGCGACTCCAAACATCTCTGTATCGTTTCGAGACCTTTACCGAGACGAAACCGACCGATCTAAAACGATCTGCTCTAAAGCACATTTTTACGCCGCCGAGCGTGGCTTTCAAAAGACCGCTGCATGTCCACATATTGGCTTGGCGTGTAGGTGGCCCGTGATTTCAGATCGGTAGGTGGCCCAAATCCACAGACCGGCCTGTGGCCCATGTCCACACTTCCGATCTAGGTCAAAGTTTGCCAAAAACAACTAGAACAATTATGCGCATTAACTGTCTAATCGCAATTAAATGCTACTTATAACAACAAAGACATGATATTGACATCAGATCTGCAAACCCAATTAGCAGTTACCATCAATTCATCGATTCCCCTAAATCCTAGCAAGGGGATTAGCTACTCATACTAATTATCATGCTAATAATAATAACTGAAACAATAACTAAACTAAACATAATGATTAAATTGAAATAACAATTAAACTAATTAAGATAAGAGTGTAAGGAGAATAATCAATAAGAGAAATAAAGAGGAAAACAATTAAGAGAATTTCAGAGTTTAAATTAACTAAAGAGAAAGGAGACAAAGGAGAAAAGAATTACAAGTATAGATCCGGATTAAGAAGAACAAAGCAACGTAAAAGAGGTTCAAGCAGTGAAAAGTTCTGAACCCTTAACCTAATGAATGTTTTTCTCTTATATAGTAAGAGATTTTATTATCTAATAATATAATATAGCTAAATATAGTAAGTCTCGACATAAATCATGCGCGTCAGACTTGGTTTTGCTCGATCGAGCAACATAAAGTTGGTCGATCGAGTATTTGTTCCTCAAAAGCTCTCGATCGAGCACTAAAGCACTCAATCGAGTACAGTAGGAATCAAGGTAGTCGATCAAGAGATTTAAAGTACTCGATCGAATACAAAAAGTACTCGATCGAGCACTAAAGTACTCGATCGAGTGGTTTCATCGCGCACTGAACTTCAAATGGCCGCCATTTTTCGTTACTTGTCGAAAACAAGTGATTTTTACGTCGTTGGAAAGCTAAGAACATAAGCTTTCACTTCCAGTTGGAATCACTTGAATGTCAGTTGTAGAACTCGAGATATGGAACTTCAAAGTAGGCACTAGTAATTTGAAGCTCTTCCTTTGCTCGCCTAGCTACCTTACTTCTACGCGCATCACAAATTAGTAGTTTCCAAGCTCTGACTCAACTCATCTCCAAAATGTATGCATAGGGTCAGGTTTTAAGCTTGATTATGCTCCTATTCGGTTCATACCTGTAAATAATATAAGGCAAACAAAAGTAGACTATTCGGGGGACATTTGTGGCTTAATACTGCGAAATATGCATATATATAGGTGCAAATACGGTACAAAAAATCTATATAAAATGCACGCATCAAACCTCCCCAAACCAAGCCTTTACTTGTCCCCAAGCAAACTGTATACAACTAACTAATGGAACGGAGTGAAACTCAGAGTTAGCTACAATTCGTCCACCTAAACCAGTTTAATGCAAGCAAACTAAAAAAAATAGCAACAATGTCAGATGCAAACGAGTTATGAAGATGTTTATGAAAATAGCTGAACCGTTAACCTTGCAAGACCATTAAAATTGGACTCTCACAGGTCACTCTCTCTCAATGAAGCAAAGGGTAAACATATAGATGTAAGAGAGAGAAATATAGCCGCTCACCTAAACTACGACCTACATAAACATGCATGCAATCTAATATGATAAACAATTCAAGCTACCGTACACATACACTCCATCCAACGAGGTCCTATCACATGCCGAGTGCTTACAAAATATGGGAAGTGAGGTAATGGGTAAGAAGGGGCAAAACATTTTGGGAATGTGGAGGTAAAAGCCAAGCTAGCACCTAAACAAACCAATATTATAGCATCCACTTTTAAATCAACTTAAAGAATAAATACAATGCCCTTAATTCGGCGTAAAAACTCACTAAACCAAATACAAACGACTTCTCATGAGATATAATGAGAGAATAAGAGCAAAACCGATATTATTCGAACTCTTTTTCCATTTTTTTCTTTCTTTTTCTTCGGTTTTCTGTTTTTTTTTTCTTTTTTCGTTTTTTCATTCTTTTTTTTTTCTTTTTTTTTTTCAACTTTCTCCTTCTCCAAAACTACCAACTCCTAACTTCTCAAAGCAAATCAAACTTGACACAATGATAAACATATCACAAAAACTAACACTAAACTAGCTTGATAAGGGTAGGCTATGTTTGGGTGTAGTTAAGGGGTCAAAAGGCAAATTTGGCTAAATATGGAGTTAATGGATAAAAATGGAAGAAAAGAGAATGTAAGCACCTCCCTGCATGTGACACCAACCACTAACCCGAATGAATGCAGGCAAAAAGCAATTGAATTTCATACTTATGCATTTGATATTACATGTTATGCAAGGAGTAACTACTCACAATCCTACATGAAACTGGTTATAGATGTCACCAGTTTAAACGACTTTAAATCCTTAGAAATTAAAAGTAGGTTGCCAAAATCTCAAGTCAAGTCTATTCGTTTAGCTAAATTTAAAGATAAACCTGTAGATTATGCAAATGACTATGCTAAGAGATGTTAAAATTGCAAGGCTTAAGCAAATTGACTAAATGTAGTGCAATTTCATCATTGAAAAGCTACCGCTCCGACTCAACCTATATGCTAAAAGAAACATGATTTTTTTGAATTTTATTTTTTATTTTTATGACATTTTTGAATTTTTGAAATTAAAATAGACAATGCATGCAATAAAAAAAATATGCAGACACAGATATGGATGCATATACCCTCCCCAAATTAAACCCTACAATGACCTCATTGTACACAACAGCTAGCAAAAGAAGCAAAAAGGGAAAGGGAAAATGCAAACAAAAGAAAATGAAGGAGATAAAGAGCTAAGAAACTCACAGGATAGCACGAAATAGGGAGAGACATCCCCAAACCAGCCATCAACATGGGAGGTCGTAGCTAGCAGCACTGGATCAACTCAATTCGCGAAAAGAATGCAGGTGTACCTGATATTACGGAAATAGCGCCCCAAAAATACTACCAAAAACAAATCGAAAATGTTCCGCAATATATAGTCGAGAAAACTAATTATTAAGCACACAAAACTAAATAAAAGAATGTCTAAGAAATCCAAACAAAACATGAAAATCCTGGTTATTTCCCGGTCAGCGCTAGTTTGAGATAGGTCCGAGCTCGGCCTTCTTTTCTTCATCCACCCACGCAAATCAATGGCCCACAACAAGGCTTCTGACTGAATGGAGTCCCTTCAGCATCCGTGATTTTTACTTTTGGTCGCCACAACACAGCATCGGAAGAACAACGACTCTTTACAGCATCAACTACGCCACGTCTTCTCTTGGCCTTATCCCATGACCTCTTCTTATATGGGATGGAATCATCAAATCCTCCTCCCGGGTCTTCTGACCTGTCAAGACCTGTATAAGAAGAAACAAGATGATATTCCTCCAACTTGCTACCAAACTAGGGCGGAGGCGTCAAATCAACAACAATATATGATTTAAGGGAAAGATTAGAAGGAACCCCATCGGGATCAATAAAAGGAATAGCATTACCTCCAGTTAGATAGGATTGGTCTTAAATTACATTCTTACCGTTATCCGGGATAGGCGTGATGACGAGTCATCACTTTTCATAGCCAAATAATTCGATCGAGAATGAATAGTGCTCGATCAAAGGGTTTTTTCACCAAAACTACTCGATCGAAAAATGCTGACTGTTAGATCGAGGTCTTCCTCCTCAGTAGTGCTTGATCGAACAGTGTAGGGTGTTCGATCGAAGTCTTCCTCGTAGAAACTGTTCGATCGAGTATTTTAAATTGTTTGATCGAACACTTCCTCATATAAGTCATTCGATCGAACATTGTAAGTAGTTCGATCGAATGTTTGTTGATGTACAGTGCAGAAGTCTTCATATGATGCTTCGGTTTCAACTAGATCTTTGAATTCCGAGTCAGACATATTATCATCGTCAATAGGCAACTCAACTCCTTCAGAGGAAAGACCCCTTTCGGTACAGATAGCATATACCGTCTCTGATTGCCTAAAATCCAACTCGGCATCTACTTGAGCTATTTGAGACTCAAACTTCCTTGAAATAAGCTTCTCTAGATTTATCATATTCTTGCACTTGAAGTACAACCATCTTCACTAAAGACTTCAATTCAACAATCTCTTCCTTGTTGATAGTAGAGGGAGGAACCTGCTACGGCGGAAAAGAATGATTTTATCTTATATAGTAGGAGATTTTATTATCTACTAATATAATATAGCTAAATATAATAAGTCTCAGCATAAATCCCGCCCGCCAGACTTGGTTTTGCTCGATCGAGCAACATAAAGTTGGTCGATTGAGTATTTGTTCCTCAAAAGCTCTCGATCGAGCACTAAACCACTCGTTCGAGTACAGTAGGAATCAATGTAGTCGATCGAGAGATTTAAATTACTCGATCGAGCACAAAAAGAACTCGATCGAGGCACTAAAGTAATCGATCGAGTGGTTTCAGTGCGTAATTCCTGCTTCGCGCACTGAACTTCAAACGGCCGCCATTTCTTCGTTAATTGTCAAAAACAAGGGATTTTCACGGAGTTAGAAAGCTAAGAATATAAGCTTTCACCTCCAGTTGGAATCACTTCAATATTAGTTTTATAACTCGAGATATGGCTCTTCAAAGTAGGCACTAGTAATTTGAAGCTCTTCCTTTGCTCGCCTAGCTACCTTACTTTTACGCGCATCACAAATTAGTAGTTTCCAAGCTCCGACTCAACTCATCTCCAAAATGTATACATAGGGACAGGTTTTAAGCTTGATTATGCTCCTCTTCGATTCATACCTGCAAATAATACAAGACAAACCAAAGTAAACTATTCGGGGGACATTTGTGACTTAATACTACGAAATATGCATAGAAATACGTGCAAATACGGTACAAAAAGTTTATATAAAATGCACACATCAATTGTCGTCTAGGACCCATAAACGAGAAACGCATTAAAAGACTAGTATCAATGGGTATCATTACACAATTTAATTATGAATCATATGGTAAATGGGAATATTGTCTTATTGGCAAGATGACTCGTGCGCCTTTTTCAGGAAAAGGAACTCGAGCAAGTGAGTTGTTGGGTTTAATACATACAGATGTATGTGGTCCAATAACTGTCATAGCAAGAGCAAACTATGACAACTTCATCACTTTTACCGATGACCAATGTAGGTTTGGTTTCGTTTACTAGATGAAGTATAAAAGTGAAGCGTTTGAAAAGTTCAAAGAATTTCAAAATGAAGTTGAAAATCAACAAGATAAGAAAATCAAAACATTACGATCAGATCATGGTGGAGAATACATGAGTAATGAATTCGTATCTCACCTTAAAAACTTTGGTAATGTATCTCAGTTAACTCTGCCTGGCACACTACAATTAAATGGTCTGGCTGAGAGGAGAAATCGAACTTTATTAGATATGGTTCATTCAATGACATTTCAAACTAAGTTACCAAACTCATTTTAGGGATTTGCTATTTTGTCTACTTGACGGTCACTAAATCAAAGCCCAACTAAAGAAGCCGAAAAAAATCCGTGTGAGATATGGAAAGGGAAGGTTCCAAATTTATCATACATGAAAATATGGGGTTGTGATGCTTATGTCAAGAACAAGTCTGACGATAAGCTTGCCCTTCGTTCTCACAAATGCATCTTTGTAGGTTTTCCTAAGAAAACTCGTGGTTATTACTTTTACAATCGTCACGAGAACAAATTGTTTGTGGCTCGTGAGGCTATATTTCTAGAAAAAGGAGTTTATTTCTTAGAAGACAGAGTGGGAGAAAATTTGATCTTGAAGAAGTTCAAGAGCCACAAACTGAGCAAGCGACACAGGAAGATATCCCTTCTTCGCATGGCTCAATTATTGTTCCTTCTGAACCTAGGAGGTCAAGTAGGGTCAGTCGCCAGCCTGATATATATCTGGGAGTTATCGAGGATGATTGTGATTATGAGGTGTTGCTTTTTGAAAGTGACGAACATGCAACCTACAAGGTGGCGATTACTGGTTCTAGCTCTAAGCTATGGCTAGAAGCCTGTTAGGTTTATATACCTCTTATTAGACTCTTATAAAGTGAATTAATTAATTTCTTAATTTGTGTTCTTTAGATCTAGTGCATGCATAAAAAAATAAGAGATTAATAAGAAAAACAATGTCCCTTACATTGTTATTTTCGGTTTTATGGGCACAAGTAAGGTCTCCTACCTTCACTTGTTCTTGAGCAATGATGAGTATTAGGATGATCTTCCAAAATTCCAATGTAGAGATTCTACTCTTGATTGCACCCAAGATTTAACCCTTATCACTACTAAATGATATTTGCTAGATATTTATTTAGTAGTCTACCTTAAAATTGATTACTAATACACATATATTACACTAATAATATTAGTAATCTCATTGAACAATTTGAATCAAAATTTCACAAGTTTTGATAGAAAAAGATGAACTAAGTAAGGGAGATGTTGCATGTTGATGAATCAATGAATATATGAATGTGTAAAAGAGTAAAAATAAGAACCAAAAACCCATCATAAAGGGGGTGTGGCCGGGTGAGGTAAAGCCAAAATGGCATCTTACCTTTTCTTTTTACTCTTCTCAATATCGTAGGTGTGTAAAAATAGGTAGAGTAGGTTTTAGTAATTTATTCTTATCACATAAAATACTTCACCCACTAATACCTACCACACACAATATTTCGTTCCATATGAATAAAATGGACTTCCATTTTATTTTGTCAATTTGTCACTTGTCACACAATATGTCACATGTAGTATGTTACATGTTATTAATTAATTTAATGCATATTTATCAAATAAATATCATTTTATAAATTAATTAAATTACATATAATAAATTGACTAGTGATACTTGATCACATAAATAAAATGAGTCATATAATTATAATTCACAATATCTTGTAATTATAATTAACCATTCATTCTCATCTCTATTGTTTCACAAACAATAAACAATTTTAGTAATAAAATATTTCAATTACTAAAATAAATTTTATTTAATCCCGTTACAATAAGATATCAATATTCGCTCTCACAAATGAATTGTTCAATTTTAAGGAATTGATTAACTTGTATCGTTATACAATTAATCAAATTTACTGATAAGGGCATCATCCTTTAGGTGTGACCTTAAGAGATCAACTGACCACCACCGTCCTACAACAGTAACATCAAACTCTAGCAAGCCAATCGTTACCGATTAATATTGATCAGTTGACTATATAAATGAATCATCCCTTACGTATTCTTAATATGAGATTAAAAATGTGATCGCGCTATTGTTGAGGACACATACTCCAACAATCTCCCACTTGTCCGAGACCAGTGTGCGTCACCAATTCTCTTGTCCTATTACAATATCCCACTCAATGCAAGGTGTCTCGCAGGTCGTACTTGCACTTGATCATATCTTGAATGGTTTCCTCGATCTGGAGTGTAACTGTCTGACCAGAATTATCTACCATAGATACCTTCCGAGCGTGGCCACGCATTTCCAGTTCACCACTCCTCGAGTGGCCTTGAGATTTCAAACAACCCTGACAAGGGATGGACAATTCCTATCGCACTATCCCCTTTGTTCAGCCACAGTTCATCATAACCCAAAATATACCCATTTGACCTCATTTACGACAGTCGTAGAGCATAAATCAAAGCTAATCAGAAACTTATGCCAACTTGGGCGAATAGTCTCTAGTCAAAAGAATTGACTCATAAGAATACTATAGCAGCTCTTGTCACGACCAGGCTTTATGAATTACCAGAACTTTATAAGCGGTCACTGCTTGACAGAGTGTCCCATACAGTCTGCCTATGTGATCGACTAGTCATCCCGAATGACTCTATGGCACTTGAACTTGCCATCAATCGCATCACACTCTAGTCACTTCGAGACGTCACCTCATATAAGTAACTAGGGGCGAATACCATGTCAATCCAGTTCACTTTAATGGGGTTCAATTTATCCGTACAACGCATTTGGATTTAACAAAGTAATGGGTGAGTTTAATAAAACTCAAACGATAAATGCGATTATCACATATGAATAGTCAATACACTATTACTACTTCATATCTTATAACCTTTTAGTGTATCTTTTACACTAGTCGAAATGCAATAAAAGCCTGGCAACTGGATATACCCTATATCCATATATTCCAACTTTGTCAATTGTTATTTCCTTCTTTTCAATGTTATATCTAATAACATGAATTTATCTAAGTATATGTCTAGTCTTTTTACCATACTTGGGCTCTTTAACTTGAAAGATGCTCCCACTGTTATCGCATAACTTGTGATAAAGTCATATGTAGTGGGATTCACCCTTAATCCCTATGTTGACCATTTTATCACAATTTACTTAGATTCCTTTTGTAGAATTTGCAATGCGCGAAACTAAAACACTTTTCTAGTTTCTTACTCCTAAGTCAATAAGACATCCTAGGATTTCAACAAATCCCTTTTGGTTTGGAAACTAAAGTTTGTGCAACCCTTCAACACATAACTTAGTATATCATCCAAATATATGAACAAATCCTCAATTGTTCTTTAAGGCTTTCACAAGCCATATTATAGGAATTATCTTGTTATTGACTTATTATGCTCCTAGCATATAGTTCATCACGGCATGTGCGTCTGTTGGCATACATGATCATTCCAATGGCAGAAACATTAGAAATCGACTTCATGTAATCAACATCTTAATAAGTTCAGCGAACGACTATGACTCCATCATAGTAATTTCACTTCCATCAACATGAATAACCCATTCAACCTTGTTGATGTTAAACAGGTATGAAAGATCTTATTCTCATAAGACTCTCAACTCTATGCCAATATTCTCCCACATAGATTCAAAAATCTTAGAATATATCACACCTTTTCCTAGTTGGTGGGGTGGGAGCTATATTCAATTTTTCGGAACAATTGTCGTTGGAAGCACCTAGACCAAAACACAATTTATAACTTCACAAACAACTCTACAATTAGTAAAGAGGCAAGTAAAGGTCGGATCCCAAGGGACGGGAATTGAGATGAGATTTCTATTGAAACTGGTGGTGTCTTAGGGATGTCACAGTTTGGGTTGATGTAGAAGGTAACTAAACTAAATAGCAATAAAAGTAAATAAGCAAGATGAATTGAAAGGGTTGTAAACAATTGATAAAAAGCACTAGGGTATCATGGGGTCATAGGGGAATCATGGGAATTGATCATACAAACATGTTCTCAAATTATAAGCAAGCAATTATTGTTGTGATGGATTGAGTTGGGTTATATCTTACAATCCTAGGAAAGTTTGGGTCCCGGAGCCGAATCGATTAGATTGTACAACACCTACAAGTCGACTTAGTCTTCCCTACTCAACAACATGCATGGTCTAATGAGACTCGAGTTGGTTTATGTCTTACAAGTCTCATTGAAAAGATAGGTGATGGGTAAAAAATGCAAGGATTCATAGGCTCACATTTCATCAAACATAACATGTGCATGAGTTGAGATCAAAACAAGCAAGCAAATAAACCATGAAAGCATATTAATTTAAGCATGAATCATTCCCCATGTTGGTTTCCCCTAATTACCCATTAACCCTAGCTAGGTCACTACTCACTCATTATCATGTTGATCATGCTAGCAAGGTTGTCAATCATACCAACAAAATGAAACATGATGAACAAATGAAAGTAATTAACAATAATTAAAGAGGGATTAAGAGAATTATACCTACTAACTATTCCAATAATAATGCAAAGAATAAAAGAAGTACTTGATGCTTGTTTGAGAGGTTGTCAATCTCCCAATAATAACCCAAATAATCTTCAATTACCCAAAATAAAGGATGAACAAAAGAGAGATTAAGGAAATAAAACTTGTATTAAAACTTGATTAATTGTTGATTACAAAACTAAAGAGAGATTTGATTGATATTAACTACTCTAATAATTGATAAGAAGAACATGCTCTTCTAATTAGACTAATGGGGTATTTATAGTGGAAATTAGGTGGATGCATTAGGGTTAACTAAGGGCTAAACTAGTAATTACACTTTTTAGATTTTAGCAGGGAGACGCCGGTATTTTTCGAAGGAAGGGCTTCTTTCTTTGAAGCTTGAAGAAACGGATTTGTGCTGGACTGGAATCTGTGCGTCTTAGGCACGGGACGGCTGGATTCGTGAGCCTCTGCCTGGGCGTCTTTGGGAGAAGACGCACGTCTTCTGGTAGCTGCTGCCCGGGCGTCTTTGAAGGAAGACGCACGGATTGTGGTGCTGGGGACGGCCGGATTCAGGACAATCCGCACGGATTGCTCCTCAGTCTTGTTTCTTCTTCTTTTCTTCCCTTTTCTTCGTAAAATCCTTTGGGATTTCCTTGGGGATGCAAGGATCTTTCCTCAACATTGCTCATCTACTATAATATGTACAAAGGCCTTCTAATCTTGTCTCTCCTTGATGCTTGGTCATTGAATTTAATCAATTTAGTCTCATTTTGCCATGAAAATGCAAGGTTTGCACTCCTTTCCTACCAAGGACACAAAATCTCAAAGAATATGCAAAACAAAGAACTAAAGACAATAAATGACTCAAATATGCACTAAAAAGCATGGGAATAAGGCTAATTCGGGGACTAAATATGCGCTAATTATGGTCACATCAAATATCCCCAAACCGAACCTTTGCTCGTCACGAGTAAAGAGGTGACAAAGACTAGGACCATTATTTAAACTAACCTAATAACATAGCCGATATGATACAATTAGCGGGTCTCACTTCGCCCTTCAACTCACAATAAGACAACCATGAGGTAGGATGCCTTCTTGCAAGGAAAGGTAGGTCTTGCCAAAATGGCGGCACATCAAAACATTAAGCACACAAAATCAAATAATGGGTGCATCTACAAAAGAAATAGCCACTTCCTCATCAAGTGGCGGAGGCAACTAAAAGAGAACAAATTTAAGAGCATATAATCCTTTACAAATACTAGTTCAACAAATTACTAAGGCTAAGGGGATGGCACTAAATCACCTCCAAATGGTGTTAAACTAGACTACTTTCGTCCTCAATTTCCAAATGCTTTCGTCAAGAGCGATCGGATGGTATGGAATGATGATCCCTATGATGCTAGTAGCATATGACATGACAAGTCTCGAATTCTCTACAAAAGTAAAGGTCATGGATCGTCCCAAGCTCGACAAAGTGGTTTGACAAAAAGGCTTTTTGGGAATGAAATGCTCAAATCGTTATGAACAAAGGTGGATATGACTAGTATTCAAAAATTGACCTCATTCAACTTTCACATTTCAAAAATTAATGATGGGGTTTGTCCCTTCCGGGCTAATGTCCTTTGCTTTCGCCAATCGCTTATTAGGCAACCGCTTAACCTCTAGACAATAGCTTTTCGGGGTGATAGTCACTCTGTCTCTGGGCGGTTGAATTCACAACCGTGTGGGGGCCCAATTCAATGGATCCCTCTCCAAAGCACATCGAAGTGGTACGCCTCCATCAAAACAACTAAAATTCTCAACATTTCAACATTTCATAACAATTGAGGTTTCCTTAGCAATAAATTACTTCCACATAACAAAATTTTCGAAATGAGCACTTCAAACTTATTGATAGAAAGTATTTTTGGGTTGCCTTACCACAAGGTCAATCAAGGTCACCTAGACAAGTTAACCAAGTCCACATCGCATCACGGGGTTGGAATAGGTGACTCACATGCAAACCCTTGACTAGGCTTTGGGTCATGGGTCAAAAGACACTAGTATGACACAATCTAGGGTGTTTTACAACCATTCTAGTAGGCAAAGTCTTAAGTTGAAAAAGTATTTGTAATGGCTTAGTTGCTCTTGTCAAAGTTCTCAATTAGGCACTTTTCAAAATATTTCATCTAAATGCAACTATATGCCATGATGCAACTATTATATACATCCTAATGCAAGTGATTCTACCAACTAATATGACATATAAACTAAATGCAAGTCCTAAGTTCACATTGTTGTACCGCATCAATCAAAATAAAGCCACATAATCATTAACATAAAGAGGAAAAAGGAGATTGGAAAGATCATACCATGCGGTCTTCATGATCCTCATGTCTCGGATGTGGCGTAGTCAATCAATGTGAACAAGGATAGAACAAACACAATATATACAACAATATATACATGACTACACTAAAAAGGAAATAAACATGTTTTTGGGTTTTTCAATCTTCAATTTTTTATGGTTTTTTCGAAATTTTTCAATTTTTTTGGATTTTTGAATAAAAGTTAAGTTAGAATTCCCCATCCCCACACTAATATGGGCATTGTCCTCAATGGCCAAAATGATGGGAAATTATGCAAACATGATGCATGATTTCTACACTAAATGCAAGCTATACTAATCTACACTACATGATGCATGGTTTTTGTTTATGACGGAGATGATAATTTAGATTACCTCCCGTTGTGTATGCATTAACTTCCCCAAACCGATCTAGACATTATTGCTAATGTCCTAAGGTTGGGTGTAGTTCATGCACACACTATGCAATGCATGAAACTAATTTTGTCATTTTGGATTTTGAAAGGTGGGAACAATAAAATGAGAACACCTCAATGGGGCCGAGGTGTTAGTCCTCTATGGTGCTAGGACTACTCCAACAATTATCAAGTTTAATAAATAAAACAAAGAGAGAAATAGACAAACCTCAAGAGGGTAGGAACCTCTAAAGCTTGCTAATCTTCCATCATATCATCACTATCATCATCTTCCTCACTAGAAGTGGACTCATCACCACTTTCTTCTTCACTTTCTTGTTCTCCTTGGTCATCATCCTCTTCTTCTTCTTCACTAGCTTCTTCGTCAATGTTATCATCAACCTCTTCATTACTGACAACCTCATTATCACCCGGAGCAACCCTAGATGCACTCGGAAAGAAGACTTCCATATCCGCCCAACTAGGCAAAGGACATGAAGGGTCAAGTAGTCCTTGCCTAGCTAAGTGAAGGAGGGGTGGATATTGGGCTAAGTAAGAATCTTTCCGACCCTCGAAGGCTTGCTTGTGCATCTCTTGCATGAGAAGAGTCAAATAATCATTTCTTGCTTCAACACCTTCGGGCTTGAACTCTTGGTACTCGAAAGGGTAGGGTGGTGTGACAATGGAAGAGGAGGGCATTTCAATTTCACCCTTTTGTTGTCGGATAATGTACTCGGCCTCTTTTGAAAGGGGAAGTAGATAGTTGGTCCGGTGGACACTCAATTGACAAATCCTTGAAGGCAAAGTGAAAGATCTAGCCTCACTAGTGAGCCATCCATACTTGGTGTCAAGAGGGTTATGGGTAACCCACTTGTACTTGTATATCATAGTATTAATATCAATGAGATGACCACCCTCCTTCGCCTCATACTTGCTATCCTTGTTGAAGTTTGGATCAAAGTATTTAGCTAGGATCGTGACTAGGCCTCCATTCACAATAACGGTGGTGCCTTTTTTCCCACAATCAATATTTAGCCATCTATCCACCAAAAGCCTTAGAGAGTTGAAAGGCTTGGTGAATTCCCTTCCAATGTTCAAAGCCGACTCAAGAAGAACAAAATCGAGTTTGGTGAAATGGTTGGTGTCTTTTCTTGCAATGATGGTGTTCCCTATGACCTTGTGCCACACTCTAATGCCCGGATGGTGGACTAATAGAGCGCGACTAGCATGAAAGTCCTCAAATTTCCTTCCGGAATTCGCCTCCCAAAGAGGGTCGGGGTCATACTTGCCAACATTCTTAAAATAACTTGGTGAATCACTAAGACCCAAAGCTTTACCCATTTCCTCAAAGGATATGCTCCTACTAACATTAGCTAGACGGAACTCGATGGTCTCCATAGTCTCAACCTTATTAACTTTCAAAGAACTCAAAAATTCTAAGGTAAGGGAGGGGTATGTCAATTCTTTTGATTCAAACAATTTCTCCAACCCCATGGCTTTAAAGAAGGCTCTAGTTTGCTCAAGGACACCCAACTTATCTAAGGTATCTTCACAAATAAACTTGGTGAATAGAAATGATTTTCTAGCAAACTTGGCAAAAGTGTCCCTATGGGATTTGGAAATGAAAATTACCTCCGGTTAATTCGAAAGTTGAGCAATTTCTGGAGTAGAAGATGTTGTTGCTTCCATGGGAGGTTATTGTTGTTGCATTTCCAAGTTTGGGCTAGCTACCACCATAGCCAATGCTTTCTTTGCTTGAAGACTCTTTTGTCTTGATGAGAGTGCCTTTGCCTTTGGTTCCTTTGCCTTTGTTGCTTTTGTTGCTCCCTTAGTCCTTGCCATTGATGAATAAACCAAGAAAATAGTGAAAATCTTCAATTTCTAGTGTACCCAAATCGATTTAAAGATGAAAGGCTTTGCCTTTATGAATTCAAAAATCGACTCAAAGGTTGAAGATTTTGTGCTTGGTTTTGATTTTTGTTGAAAGAGGAGTGATTGATTTGTTGTTAAAAGGATGTTTTGATTTGATTTGATTTGGTGAATCTTTGTTGAGGAATCTTGTTTTTGTGATGGAGAGGATGAGGGTTTTGGAGTTATGGGGTTTATGAGTAGTGTTATGAATGAAGGAATGAAGAAATGAATGTGGGAGGGGGTTTATAAAACCCGAAAAATTTGAAATGCATGGGCAAGACGGGCGGTTTTTGCTCGGGACGCCCGGATTCGGCCTGTTCTGGGTTGGGAAAAACTAGCCTAAAGACGGGCGTCTTTCAGAGAAGACGCTCGGATTTGCAATCGCGGGACGGGCGTCTTTCAGTGAAGACGGGCGGATTCCTTTACAGGGATTTTTCTGGTTTTCCTCAGCCAAAAAGACGGGCGTCTTCCTTTCAGGACGGGTGGCTTTTTGAAGACGGGCGGATTTCAATGCAGGACGACCGGATTCGTTGACAGTCAGAAAATTCAAAAATTCAGCTCATGGAAGACGGGCGTCTTCTACCCAATATGCCCGGATTGCCTGAAGACGGGCGGATTCTCCTGAATCCGCTCGGATTCGACCCCTTTTTACCCGGATTCAGTTCCATCCGTGTACTTTGCATATCCCTTGTCATTTTTCCATTCTTCTTCATATCTCGTGTTCGTCATTGTGGGGGCACTACTAAGGCATGGATAGCCTAGGCAATTGCAATCCCCACACTAAGCTAAAGTACTATACATCAATTGAAATTATTAGTCCCTCCCTCACTTCTCTCAAACATGATAATTATCTTGATCAAAGTATAAAAATCCAAAAATGACAAAAATTCAATATAAGAATTGAAATGCAAGTTAGGGAGTTAGAAATATTTACAAATGGTGGTTTAGGGAGGACTCCACCAAACTCTCATTCTTGATGAGATGTCAAGGGGGCATGTTCAAGGTTTTGTTGATGTTGCTCAACACCTTGAAAAAGTAATCAAAAGCTTGTTCATTGTCATGATAAAGGTCTTCAATAGACCTTGGCCCTTATTGTCGTTCTTGATCGATGGCATTACCAATGTAGGGATTAAAAATCCCTTCAAATTCGTCGTCCCAAAGACCACATACTTCATTAAGTTGATCATTGAAAATCTCTTGATTTGATGGAGACAACTTTCCCATTTCCTTTTCTTGGCCAATAAGGCCATCTTCTTCATTGCTTGACTTTGGTGAGCTTTGCAAGCACTCTTTGTCACAATTCACTTGCTCTTTGAATGGAGCATCTTCAATTTTCTTCTTCCATTGGAGTTCCGACTTCTTCCTATCATCCTTCCGACTATAATGATCGATCATAAAACACGGTTCATGTAAACGGGGAGCTCTCATAGTCTTGTCAAGATTAAAAGTTATACTCTCATCTCCCACTTCTAGAGTGAGCTCACCATGTTTTACATCAATCACCGCACCCGCGGTGTGTAAGAAGGGTCTTCCTAGAATGATTGGAATGTTGGAATCTTCCTCCATATCAACAATGACAAAGTCCAACGGGATGAAAAACTTCCCAATTCGTACGGGAACATCTTCCCATATCCCTAATGGTGTCTTCCTCGATCTATCGGCCATTTGGAGTGTGATATTGGTGCATTTAAGCTCTCCCATCCCCAACCTTTTACTCACCGAGTACGGCATAACACTCACACTAACCCCTAGATCACACAAGGCTTTGTTGATCGTGGTGTCGCCAATGGTACATGGTATTAAGAAGCTTCCCGGATCCTTTAGTTTTGGAGGTGAACTCCCTTGAAGTATTGCACTACTCACCTTAGTGAAGGCGATAGTCTCAAGCTTCCGGATCGACTTCTTCTTTGTGAGGATGTCTTTCATGTATTTCACATAGGCCGACACGTGATTGATTAATTCCGTGAAAGGAATTGAGACTTCCAAATTCTTCACAATTTCCATAAACTTTCCAAGTTGGTCATCAAATTTGGGCTTGGCTTGACGACTTGGAAAAGGAAGTCTAATCACAGTGGGCTCCTTCTCCTTGACCTTGTCTTCATTTTTCTTTGAAATTTCTTCTTTTGATGGTTCTCCATCTTTGGAGTTTTGCACAAATTCTTCCTTATCACTAGCTTCCACAACTTCATCCTCAACTTGCTTCTTCGGTGCTTCATACCTTGTACCACTTCTCAAGTGAATGGCACTAACCGTTTCATGTCTTGGGGGATTACTTTAAGGTGGTAATTGCCCCTTTTGTCTTTGTGAACTTGAAGATGCTAGTTGAGTCAATTGGGTTTCCAACATCTTGGTGTGAGCTAGAATGTTGTTGATCGTGGTTTCCTTTGCTTGACTATCTTTTTGAATTTGAGTGAAAAATTCTTGTTGATTCTTTTGCATTTGGAGGACCGCTTTTTGAACATCAAAACCTTGGTCATTTTGTTGATTGTATGGATTTTGATTTTGGTAACCTTGGTTTTGGTTGTAAAAGGGTCTTTGATTTTAGTTCCTCATAGGAGGTGGGGTGTATGTTGTTTGAGGGTTTTGAACATTTTGGCTTTTGTATGAGAGATTTGGATGGAATCTGGTGTTTTCATTGTAATAGGTGGAATAAGGGGTGCCACTCTTGTATGCTTGGAAAGCATTCACTTGTTCATTTGTTCCCCTACATTCACTTTGGTCATGTCCCAAAGTTCCACAATTCTCACATATCCCACTTGGGATTGATGAAGATGCCGTCATGGCATTAACATGATACTTTGGTGATTTTGAGGCTTCTTCAAGTCTAGCCATAGCTTTTTCAAACTTCAAATTGATTGTGTCAATGTGAGCACTAAGTTGAGCACCCAATTGAGTAACGGAGTCCACTTCATGCTTTCCTCCTCTAGTAGCCTTGCGAGGTCTACTATATTGTGAGTTATGGACCGCCATTTCCCCAATTTTGTTCCAAGTTTGATTGTCATCAACTTCGGTGAACATTCCATTTGATCCCATGTTGAGAATGTTCCTTGAATCTTTATATAGACCCTTCCAAATTTGTTGTACCAATAACCACTCGCTAAGTCCATGGTGAGGACATGAGCGACAAATTCCCTTGAACCGCTCCCAAGCTTCATACAAAGATTCTTCATCCCTTTGCTTAAAACCCTTAATTTGAGCTCTTAGCATGTTAGTCTTTTCCGGTGGGGAGATTTTTTTGTAGAAGTTAGAGCCAACTTCTTCCAAGAATCAATTCCGAGAGTGGCCTTATCAAGGCCCTTCAACCATTGTTTCGCGGTGCCAATTAGAGAAAAAGGAAATAAGACCCATCGAATTTGGTCTTGAGTTACACCGGTTTGAGAGATCGCATCACAATAGTCACAAAAGGTTTCCATATGAGAATGAGGGTCTTCACTAGGCATCCCCCCAAATTGGCTCCTTTCGACTAATTGGATAAAGGCGGATTTAGCAATAAAATTTCCGGTCAAATGTTGTGGTGTGGGAGTACCGTTGGGTAGGTTCTCCTCGGTGGGTACGGAATGTGATGAAAACTTAGGCATTGTGGGTTGATTTTGTGTGGTATTTTGTGTTGGGTTCTCCTCACCTTCCCTTGCAAAAGGATTGATGAACTCAATAGTTGGTTGAATATCTACAACCTCACTAATACCTCTCAAATTTCTCCTAGCAAGTCTTCTATTGGTTGTCAAAGTTCTTTCAATTTCACGATCAAAAGGTAACAAATCACCTTGTGACCTTCTAGACATGCAAAATATCAAACAACTCGAAAACAATTAGAACAAACCTTGAGGAGTTTTACTTCCTCAAGGCAAAGAAAGACACAACTAATAACAATATAAGAAAATATAAATCAAGATAACACCGTCCCCGGAAACGGCGCCATTTTTTTGGTCGGGTCGGAGCTATATTCTATTTTTCGGAACAATTGTCGTTGGAAGCACCTAGACCAAAACACAATTTATAACTTCACAAACAACTCTACAATTAGTAAAGAGGCAAGTAAAGGTCGGATCCCAAGGGACGGGAATTGAGATGAGATTTCTATTGAAACTAGTGGTGTCTTAGGGATGTCACAATTTGGGTTGATGTAGAAGGTCACTAAACTAAATAGCAATAAAAGTAAATAAGCAAGATGAATTAAAAGGGTTGTAAACAATTGATAAAAAGCACTAGGGTATCATGGGGTCATAGGGAAATCATGGGAATTGATCATACAAACATGTTCTCAAATTATAAGCAAGCAATTATTGTTGTGATGGATTGAGTTGGGTTATATCTTACAATTCTAGGAAAGCTTGGGTCCCGGAGCCGAATCGATTAGATTGTACAACACCTACAAGTCGACTTAGTCTTCCCTACTCAACAACATGCATGGTCTAATGAGACTCGAGTTGGTTTATGTCTTACAAGTCTCATTGAAAAGATAGGTGATGGGTAAAAAATGAAAGGATTCATAGGCTCACATTTCATCAAACATAACATGTGCATGAGTTGAGATGAAAACAAGCAAGCAAATAAACCATGAAAGCATATTAATTTAAGCATGAATCATTCCCCATGTTGGTTTCCCCTAATTACCCATTAACCCTAGCTAGGTCACTACTCACTCATTATCATGTTGATCATGCTAGCAAGGTTGTCAATCATACCAACAAAATGAAACATGATGAACAAATGAAAGTAATTAACAATAATTAAAGAGGGATTAAGAAAATTATACCTACTAATGATTCCAATAATAAAGCAAAGAATAAAAGAAGTACTTGATGCTTGATTGAGAGGTTGTCAATCTCCCAATAATAACCCAAATAATCTTCAATTACCCTAAATAAAGGATGAACAAAAGAGAGATTAAAGAAATAAAACTTGTATTAAAACTTGATTAATTGTTGATTACAAAACTAAAGAGAGATTTGATTGATATTAACTACTCTAATAATTGATAAGAAGAACATGCTCTTCTAATTAGACTAATGGGGTATTTACAGTGGAAATTAGGTGGATGCATTAGGGTTAACTAAGGGCTAAACTAGTAATTACACTTTTTAGATTTTAGCAGGGGGACGCCGGTATTTTTCGAAGGAAGGGCTTCTTTCTTTGAAGCTTGAAGAAACGGATTTGTGCAGGACTGGAATCTGTGCGTATTAGGCACGGGACGGCCGGATTCGTGAGCCTCTGCCTGGGCGTCTTTGGGAGAAGACGCACGTCTTCTGGTAGCTGCTGCCCGGGCGTCTTTGAAGGAAGACGCACGGATTGTGGTGCTGGGGACGGCCGGATTCAGGACAATCCGCACGGATTGCTCCTCAGTCTTGTTTCTTCTTCTTTTCTTCCCTTTTCTTCGTAAAATCCTTGGGGATTTCCTTGGGGATGCAAGGATCTTTCCTCAACATTGCTCATCTACTATAATATGTACAAAGGCCTTCTAATCTTGTCTCTCCTTGATGCTTGGTCATTGAATTCAATCAATTTAGTCTCGTTTTGCCATGAAAATGCAAGGATTGCACTCCTTTCCTACTAAGGACAGAAAACCTCAAAGAATATGCAAAACAAAGAACTAAAGACAATAAATGACCCAAATATGCACTAAAAAGCATGGGAACAAGGCTAATTCGGGGACTAAATATGCGCTAATTATGGTCACATCAAATATCCCCAAACCGAACCTTTGCTCGTCCCGAGTAAAGAGGTGACAAAGACTAGGACCATTATTTAAACTAACCTAATAACATAGCCGATATTAGACAATTAGCGGGTCTCACTTTGCCCCTTCAACTCACAATAAGACAACCATGAGGTAGGATGCCTTCTTGCAAGGAAAGGTGGGTCTTGCCAAAATGGTTACACATCCAAACATTAAGCACACAAAATAAAATAATGGATGCATCTACAAAAGGAATAGCCACTTCCTCATCAAGTGGCAGAGGCAACTAAAAGAGAACAAATTTAAGAGCATATAATCCTTTACAAATACTAGTTCAACAAATTACTAAGGCTAAGGGGATGGCACTAAATCACCTCCAAATGGTGTTAAACTAGACTACTTTCGTCCTCAATTTCCAAATGCTTTCGTCAAGAGCGATCGGATGGTATGGAATGATGATCCCTATGATGCTAGTAGCATATGACATGACAAGTCTCGAATTCTCTACAAAAGTAAAGGTCATGGATCGTCCCAAGCTCGACAAAGTGGTTTGACAAAAAAAGCTTTTTGGGAATGAAATGCTCAAATCGTTATGAACAAAGGTGGATATGACTAGTATTCAAAAATTGACCTCATTCAACTTTCACATTTCAAAAATTAAAGATGGGGTTTGTCCCTTCCGGGCTAATGTCCTTTGCTTTCGCCAATCGCTTATTAGGCAACCGCTTAACCTTTAGACAATAGCTTTTCGGGGTGATAGTCACTCTGTCTCTGGGCGGTTGAATTCACAACCGTGTGGGTGCCCAATTCAATGGATCCCTCTCCAAAGCACATCGAAGTGGTACGCCTCCATCAAAACAACTAAAATTCTCAACATTTCAACATTTCATAACAATTGAGGTTTCCTTAGCAATAAATTACTTCCACATAACAAAATTTTCGAAATGAGCACTTCAAACTTATTGATAGAAAGTATTTTTGGGTTGCCTTACCACAAGGTCAATCAAGGTCACCTAGACAAGTTAACCAAGTCTACATCGCATCACGGGGTTGGAATAGGTGACTCACATGCAAACCCTTGACTAGGCTTTGGGTCATGGGTCAAAAGACACTAGTATGACACAATCTAGGGTGTTTTACAACCATTCTAGTAGGCAAAGTCTTAATTTGAAAAAGTATTTGTAATGGCTTAGTTGCTCTTGTCAAAGTTCTCAATTAGACTTTTCAAAATATTTCATCTAAATGCAACTATATGCCATGATGCAACTATTATATACATCCTAATGCAAGTGATTCTACCAACTAATATGACATATGCACGGATTGTGGTGTTGGGGACGGCCAGATTCAGGACAATCCGCACGGATTGCTCCTCAGTCTTGTTTCTTCTTCTTTTCTTCCCTTTTCTTCGTAAAATCCTTGGGGATTTCCTTGGGGATGCAAGGATCTTTCCTCAACATTGCTCATCTACTATAATATGTACAAAGGCCTTCTAATCTTGTCTCTCCTTGATGCTTGGTCATTGAATTCAATCAATTTAGTCTCATTTTGCCATGAAAATGCAAGGTTTGCACTCCTTTCCTACCAAGGACACAAAACCTCAAAGAATATGCAAAACAAAGAACTAAAGACAATAAATGACCCAAATATGCACTAAAAAGCATGGGAACAAAGCTAATTCGGGGACTAAATATGCGCTAATTATGGTCACATCACTAGTCTCCCAATCACTCTTTTACAGAAGAGAGCATTGGTACATTATTCTCAATAAGTAATATGTTATCAACATATAAGACATGGAAAAATAATTCTTGCTCCCACTCAACTTCATGTATAATCATGATTCTTCAATCATGTGAATGATACCATTCTCAATTATCACATGAACGAAAAGTATAATCCTTTAATGCTTGCTTAAGACCATTTTGGGATCACTTAAGAAAGCTACGCATAATATGTTAGGATTCTTAGATCTTTATCTAAGGTTTTGTGTTCCAAACACATTCCTTTTCTAAATTCCCATTTTAGAAAAGCGAATTTTAATTATCATTTGCCATTCATCATCAAATGAAATATGGCAATTCCTAACACAATTTATTTTGATCAACATCTTCATGTCGATCTATGCTCATATTTACTCTAAAGCTCTATTCACTTTAAGGAGACCCTCGCCTTTATGTAAATCTACTCTTTGAGTAACAATATTTGGATTGTAATGCTATGGCTCGTATGTAACAAAGTCGATTAAGGACAATACCATTACTTTCGCAAAGCAATATTTTAACAACAAGATATGTGTGCAAAACTCCCACTGAACTATACTCCCACTCTATCATTATAGATTATAGTTCCATTACTTTCACAAAGTAACACATTAACTATAAGACATATTTGTGACGATCTAATCTACTCCCACTCTATCTCTTAGAAATACCTCTATCTTCTTAAGAGATAGCTTTGTGAGTTACAAACATTCATGTGGTGGAGTATAAGAAGTTTTTCTAGACTAACGCATTAGCTCATAAAAGACTAGCTCTTTTACAGCAAAAATTATACGAGTCTTATCCATGTCATCTGTTAAATAGACTCTGTATTTAAGGTATTTCCTGGTTGACCCTCCAGATTAAAATAAAAATCCCCAAAAGTGAGTTCAACAACTCAACTTGACTCATGTTAGTTTGATCTTATGAGTAGTGACACAAGGTCATAATCCATATATAATATATCAAATTCATTACTTATATCTTTGCCACCACCATCGGATCGTAATCTTTTAATTCCTTTTATACAATTGGTTCTCTAATTCATTTTAGAAATTATTTAAATTTCTCAAAAGCTTCACTTAATATTTGATCAAGTAAATATACTCATATCTTTTTAAATCATCAGTAAAAGTGACGAAGTAGTCATAATTTCCCCTTGCGGTGATGTTCATTGGACCACATACATCGGCATGTATTTGTCCTAACAATTCACTTACTCGTGTTCCTTTACCACTAAAGGGAGTACAAATCATTTTGCGAAGGAGACAAGATTCGCATATTCCATATGATTGAAAAATCAAATGGTTCAATTAATCTAGTCAACACTAGGCTTTAAATGCGTTTCTCATTTATGTAACCTAATCGTAAAAAGGCCAAATGCACAAATCATTTGAATAACTTGATATGAGTCTTTTGGATTGTATGTTATGGATATCTTTAGTTGAGATGGAAGTGTCTAAAATATGAATACCATTTATAGAAGTGACTTGGCTCACAGCCAGTCATATTCAACAAAATTACAACAATTGTTTTTTATTGCAAAAGAACAATCCTTCTATGTCTAACATAGAAATGGTAATAATGTTTTTAGACAAAATGGGTACATAATAACAATTATGTATATTACAACTCAAAGCTGTTAGCTAAAACAAGTACATATGTCCCTCTTGAAGTGGCGGCTACCCTAGCTCCATTTCCTTGTCGGTGTTCTACATCACCCTTGTTTAGCTTTTCCATATTTCCAAGTCCCACTTGGAGTGATAAGTCCAACATTGATATCTTCCAAATACTTGGGGCAATTACGCTTCCAATGGCCCATGACATTACAATAATGACATTCATGGTAGGATTGGGCACACTTCTTGGTTTTGGTTGTGGTAGTCTCACTTATCAACTTCCAATTCACAATTGGATTTGGGTTTCTTACCCTTCTTTGCCTTTCCTTTATTAATACTATTACCCCTTTCGGTTGCTAGGACACTCTTGCTAGAACTCCCACTCAATTTGATGTTTCTCCTTTCTTCATCAAACAAGGATACCGTGGAATTTGTGAGATTATCCTCATATGATTCCCTTACCAAGGATGTGGTGGGCATGAGTATGGGAGTCGGAGGTGTATAAAGGGTAAAATAGCAAAGATTTCCATCCTCACCAATGCCAATGCGTAGTTCTCTAATCGCGTCATTGTCATACAAGGAGCATTTTTCTTTTAATGATTGGAGCCAAGAATTAATTGTGATCGGTGTAGGATTATTAGATGAATCCATTGCAAATAAATAACTACAAAAACGGAAATGAAGGAAATAATTAACATCTATCGTTTTAATAATACTTGTAAACAAGTATTGTATTTATATAGTGACCTCTACCCAACTATTATAAATTATTCCGAGATCCAAATTCATATTAATTCGGGCATGGTGAGCTGATTCATCCCTTATCAATATAACTCGGTGGATTAACTCTTAATCGATTCTACTTCTAGAACTCTCGGTCGATAAAAATTACTCTAATATTTATATTTAGCCCGGAACACATGCGACTACGGTCACGAATACTTCCGTTGAGCTCAATCCAAATTTCGATGTAATAACATTTTATTACACACTTACCCAACGTAACAAGTTTAGTACCCCAGTGAGTCTAGCCTACTTCCTCATGAAATTAGGACTAATGGTTTCTACTATTTGGTAAGACTAATTCTCAATTTTTATTTAGTGAGAGGTCTTGTCAATTTATTATCTATCACGTTTTAAGTGAACTAAAGCATTGAACTACGATAATTTTAATTGACACGGTCGATGACTCGATATGATATGCATGTGTTGTTATGGCGATTTGGCAATGCATGCAACATATTAAAAGAAATACAAAGCAATAATAAAATTCCTAGTATGGCCTTCCTAAAATAGAAAATCAAATAATCTATTACATATTCGGAAACCAACTCCTTTGGTCCCTTGAATCTTCAAATGGCACGCCTTCCAAGAACACCGTCTTCGTCGGAACACCTTTCCGAATGGCACCGCCTTGAAGAAACTCCATGATTACAAATAATAATAAAAATACAAAGCTATTCCTAATATATATTTGTAAAATGGAAAAATTAGTAAAAATAAAAGTGATACGAGATTACATTAAATTACAACCGAATCAATATTCCCTTTCATTACGGGTAATATCGATTAAAACTAAGGCCATACTAAGATAAAATTACATAATTAAAAATTATATAAATAAAAGACATTCAAAAATTGAAATATGCAGAATTATAATATGTATCTATCATGCTAAATTATGTGCCAAATCGCCCTATTTAACTTGTATCGATCATATAACCCGGTTTTATGGAAATGCGTGATCGTAACTTCTTAAAATGACAAATTAACACTTAAATCACATCTAAGCTCATGTTAATTATCCTAACACTCTTAGGACTAAAAAGTTAGTCATCACTCAATTTTTGACAATAATTTAACTTGATTTAATTTTATGCTCATTTTTTACCTTAAAATCATAACATTTATGAAATAAATCAAAATTAAATCACAATAATTTCAAATTTTGAATTTTAAATTTTTGAACATTCTGGAATAATTCCATGACACTCATAATGTCATAAATCATGGTTAAAAATTTTGAATTAATTTTGAGAAAATATAGTTGCAATTTATCGGTTTTATCTCATAAAACATCTAAAGTATCCAAAAATTAATCCAATCAATTTTACAACTTTAGATATGTTAAGTGGGATATTTATGAAACCTAAAATAATTTTCTCATGCCATGTAATTCGGTTTAGCTATTTATGCTAAAATAGTAACTATTTATGCCATTTTTATACTAAAAATTCATAAATCATGCTAAATGAGATCATTTCATCTCAAAATTTACATAAACTCTGTAAATCATGCATGTGACAACATATTAACGTTTCATAGCCTGGTTCGAAGTTTAACTATTTTTAACCATTTTACCTCTTTTAATCCATTTTTATATAATAAAAATCATAAATCATGCAATATTAATCAAATTAATACGAGATTTTACACACAACTTTTAAAATATGCATGTGAGGTCATATAAAATGTTCGAGGTCAGAGAGTAAGTTTAACCATTTTTAGTCATTTAACCTCTATTTATGCCATTTTTACACTAAAAATTCATAAATCATGAAATATTATTCACATTAATATGATATTTTATATGCAATACATAAAATATTCATGTGAGGTCATACTAATATATCACGGCCAGTAGTGAAGGTTAACTTATTTTAGTGAATAAAAGTTCATTTTACTCATAAAAATGTAATTATTTCACTAAAAATCATAAAAATGAGCAACAAATTATCATAAATCATAAAAATGACCTAAAAATATTTTAGGACCATAATATATAACATTCATTATGATTTAGTGACTTACTCTTATAAATCACAAATTTTTAGTTTTATATGTTTACAAATTAACTCGGAAAAACAATAACCGATTATGCATGCAACATCCTATGCTCTAATACCACTTGTTCAGTTTATATACCTCTTATTAGACTCTTCTAATAGTTAACTAATTAACTTCTTAATTTGTGTTCTTTAGATCTAGTGCATGCATAACAAAATAAGAGATTAATAAGAAAAACAATGTCCCTTATATTGTTATTTTCGGTTTTATGGGCACAAGTAAAGTATCCTACCTTCACTTGTTCTTGAGCTATGATGAGTATTAGGATGATCCTCCAAAATCCCAGTGTAGAGATTCTCCTCTTGATTGCACCCAAGATTTAACCCTTATCACTACTAAATGATATTGGCTAGATATTTATTTAGTAGTCTAACTTAAAATTGATTACCAATACTCATATATTACACTAATAATATTAGTAATCTCATTGAACAATTTGAATCAAAATTTCTCAAGTTTTGATAGAAAAAGATGAACTAAGTAAGGGAGATGTTGCATGTTGATGAATGAATGAATATATGAATGTGTAAAAGAGTAAAAATAAGAACCAAAAACCCACCATAAAGGGAGTGTGGCCGGGTGAGGTAAAGCCAAAATGGCATCTTAACTTTTCCTTTTACTCTTCTCAATATCGTAGGTGTGTAAAAATAGGTAGAGTAGGTTTTAGTAATTTATTCTTATCACATAAAATAATTCACCCACTAATACCTACCACCCACAATATTTCGTTCCATATGAATAAAATGGACTTCTATTTTATTTTGTCAATTTGTCACTTGTCATACAATATGTCACATGTAGTATGTTACATGTTATTAATTAATTTAATGTATATTTATCAAATAAATATCATTTTATAAATTAATTAAATTACATATAACAAATTGACTAGTGATACTTGATCACATAAATAAAATGGGTCATATAATTATAATTCACAATATCTTGTAATTATAATTAACCATTCATTCTCATCTCTATTGTTTCACAAACAATAAACAATTTTAGTAATAAAATATTTCAATTACTAAAATAAATCTTATTTAATCCCATTACAATAAGATATCAATATTCTCTCTCACAAATGAATTGTTCAATTTTAAGGAATTGATTAACTTGTATCGTCATACAATTAATCAAATTTACTGATAAGGGCATCATCCTTTAGGTGTGACCTTAAGGGATCAACTGACCACCACCGTCCTACGATAGTAACGTCAAACTCTAGCAAGCCAATCGTTACCGATTAATGTTGATCAGTTGACTATATAAATGAATCATCCCTTACGTATTCTTAATATGAGATTTAAAAATATGATCGCACTATTGTTGAGGACACATACTCCAACAAAGCCATCCAGTCCGAAATGGATTCTATGTACGATAATCAGATGTAGGACCTGGTCGACTAGCTTGGAGATGTGCGACCTCTTCAGTGTAAGTGGATCTTTAAGATTAAAATCGGCATGGATGGATATAAAGATGTCGACAAGGTTAGACTGGTTGCAAAAGGTTTTACTCAGGTTAATGGTTTACACTATGACGAAACCTTTGCACCAGTTGCTATGATAAGATCTGTTCCGATCATGTTTGCGATTGCTGAATTTCATGACTATGAAATATGGCAAATGGATGTCAAGACCACCTTCCTGAACGGCTTTCTGGAAGAGAAAGTGTATATATCACAACCTGAAGGTTTTGTAGATCTTAAAAATCGTAACACAAGTATGCAAACTTAAGAGATTCATTTATGGTCTTAACCAAGCTTCTAGAAGTTGAAGTCATCGTTTTGATAAGGTTATTAAACAGAATGGTTTTTCTCGAAGTGTTGAAGAACCATGTTTATACATGAAGTTTAGTGGGAGCAAGGTCGTTTTCCTAGTTTTGTATGTGGATGACATACTACTCATTTGAAATAATGTACCAATGCTTACTAGGAGTGGTTAGGAAATCATTTTCAAATGAAAGATTTTGGAGAAGCTCAGCGCATCTTAGGTATCCGGATCTATAGAGATAGATCTAAAAGGATATTAGCTTTGAGTTAAGAAGATTATATTGATAAGATTCTTGACCGGTTCAATATGAAAAACTCTAAGAGAGGATTTCTACCGATTGGTAGTGACATAACTCTGAGTAAGTCACAGTGTCCCACTGAGCCAAAGGATATTGAACGCATGAAGTCTATTCCCTATGCTTCCACTGTTGGATCGATCATGTATGCAATGATGTGCACCCGTCCCGACGTCTCGTATGCTTTGAGTATGACGAGTCGCTACCAACAAAAACCTGGTGAAAGTCACTGGATAGCCGTCAAGAATATTTTTAATTACTTAAGAAGGAGTAAGGATTTATTTTTGGTATTAGGAGGGAATTATGAGTTACGTGTAAAAGGTTACACGGATGCCAATATCCAAACAGATAGGGATGATTTAAAATCCCAGGCTGGTTTTGTCTTTTTGATGAATAGATGAGTGGTATGCTGGAGAAGCTTTAAGGAGTCAATTATTGTTGATTTTACAACGAAAACTGAGTACATCGCAGCATTTGAGGTTGTAAAGGAAGCTGTTTCGATTCGACAATTTTGGGAGAGACTAAGGGTATTTCTAACTACCGAAGATCCTATCACTATTTATTCTGATAACAGTGGGATAATTTTTAAAGAAAAAGAACCCAAGTCTAGTTACAAGTCTATATATTTACTTAGAAAATTTCATGCAATTAGAGATTTTATTCAAAGAAAGGAAATAACAGTTTGTAAGGTTGGGACACTTGATAATGTCGCTGATCCTTTAAGCAAGTCATTGTCTCAAGCTAAGCATGATAGTCATGTAGTTTGTATGGATTGAGACGAATGCCTGAACTATTGTAAATGATGTGATATGTAATAATTAAGATATTGTATTTATTATTTCATATATGATAATTATATTTATCGTTTGAGTTTTTAGTAAATAAACTCTACTGTTCAGTTTTATCTGAATTTGTATACTTTGTTCTTATCCAAATAGGTTGTAGTGACAATACCGGACCCTATTAAAGTGAATTGGATTAATATTGTATTTTGTCCCTAGTTACTTAATGAGGTGACATCTCAGAGTGACTTGATTGTCAGGAAATTGATGACGCCTTCGACTGTCATAAGGCCATTTAGATGGATGGTCAATTAAATAGGCAGATTGTTGAGACGATCTGTTGGACAGTGACCATTCATAGAGTCCTCATGTTGCCAGGTCGTGGCAAGGATTTCTAATTATTCCTTCCAGCCAATTCTTTAGACTTGGGATTATTTCTCTAAGTTGGTACAGTTTTCCGCTGGCTTTAGTTTTTGTCCTAGGTCGCGTCGTAAAAGGAGGCCAATGGGCATCTACCGAGTCATTGTAATATGTATCGAACGAAAAAAATAGGTCAACATGTTCGTCCACCAATGCCATATTTTATATCTCAAGGCCACTCGTGGAGAGGTGACTGGAAATGCGTGACTACGCTCGGATAAGATTTATGGTAGACTATCCAGTCAGACAGTCATTCTCCTGATCGAGGAAACCACTTTATGATATGATTAAGGGCAAGAACGACCTGAAAGACATCTTGCAGTTAGTGGGAGATTTTATGGACAAGAGAATTGGTAGTGCACACTTGTGTCAGACAAGTGGGAAATTGTTGGAGTAGATGTCCTCCACAATAGTGCGTCTACATTATAAATCTCGTAAAAGGAATATGAGGAATTTATTTATATTTGTCAGTTGATCAACGTTCATCTGTAACGCTCGGCTGACTAAAATTTGACGTACTGTCGTATGACGGCGGTGATCAACGGATCCCTCTAGGTCACACCTATAGAAATTGGCTTAAAAAGGTTAACTAATTATGTGTATTTGATACATAATATTACTTCTTGTATATATTGACTTTTAGTCAAGTGTGTTTAATAGAATATGAAATACATATTTATTGTTAATTATACGATAATTAAGTAATAAATATAATATCTTATTTGGATAAGTTAAAATCTATAAATATTATGAAAATGCTACCCTAAAATGACCAATTAATGCCACGTAGACAATGCCACGTGGCAAAATTTATTATGACATGGCAAAAATTTAATTGTGACATGGCAAAATTTATTGTGACATGTCAATAATCTATACAATGTAAATTTACTAAATTAACCCTTTTATATGTCCTAAAATGTCTAACAAAAATGTCATTATTATCATCATTATTCTTAAATAAATTAATACAACAAAGACAAAAAATAAATTAATATAAACTTTTTAATTTCCACTTACAACTTTGGTTATGAATCTATCATATTTATGTAACATATACGGCGTACTTCTTTTATTTAATGGTAGTATGTTATTAATCACCATTATTAGTAATTATGTATGATAATTTTTAATCTTTCCTTCATTCACAAAATTTTTCTTCTTCCTCCAAATAAATTGTTGAAATTAATAGGAGAATTAATTACAAAAATGATCTTATATAAATATCACACCAATCCTAATTTTCATTTTTATTACAAAAGTCGGTAGGTAAAAAATACATAGAGAACTAAATGTATTGTTTCGATTTTTATCCTTATTATGTTTTGAATTAATAGTTACAATCTAATTTAGTTATTATTTTGTATTTGTTTTCGAATTGCAGGAGGGTGACATACTCACATATTAATAACATTACATGAAATTAGAAAATAATGGTAACGTTTACACTTTTCTTTTGGCTTGAATACTCTTTCATTTTTGTCGGGTTTTTCATTTTTTCTCTTATGTTGTGTAATATAAAAGGATAATATCAATCTCTGATATGTGGTGACATGTTATATCTATCTATAATCTATAAACAATATAAAAAGGCTAGCTTGAACAATGTGACATGACATCTTCTTAAGCCATCTAAAACATATGTGACATCTCTTAAGTAAATTCCACTTATAATACCCTCCCAAATTTAATTAGAGATTTTCACATCTATATTTGCTTCTTAAATGTCAAAACAAATAATTGGGCAATTTAATTTCAAAAACAATCAACATTCTACCATTTACTCCGCTCATGTTTACCTTGATGTTGGCACAATGATAAGAAACATTATTAACACATATATATAATTCTTTTGGCGATGGGGGTAAAAAAAATATTTGCTTCAATTTCGGCTCACAAATGTTACCTTCCATCAAACATTTACAGCCAAATAAGGATGCGTTTTATGACTTTTGGGGTTTTTTTTATTATTACCAAATTTAATATATACATAAATATGTATAAATGTTTTATGACTTTTGAGCATTCATTTTCATTATTAGCAAATTAAATATAGACATAAATATAGAGTAATGATAAATAAAATATAAAAGGTTTACTTTTTTCTTTCTTTTTTTTACAAAATTCAAATTGCATGAGAATTGTTTAGGGACTTATCGTACGAACTAAAAAATGGTAGATATTTTGTCTTCCCTTTTATTTATAAATCATATTTATAGATTTACATATGTATTCAATTTAATGAAATTGAGCAAGTTTATTACAACACAAAGTATACTAATATGAGAAAAAAAAAATTTGTTAATGAAGGTGAAGATAAAAAATAAATTACGGTAACATAAATACAAAGTATACTAATATTAAAGGGAAACAATAGGTCATCTTATATTAAATAAAAGAATCAAATGTTATATAGGGTAGTTTAATAAGTGTCTTAATGATGATTATTTATCACTGAAGTAAATAATATCACAATACATGTAAATGATTTAAAACTCAATTTTCCAAAGTATTACTCTTTATATGGCTGTATCTCAATTTTACTGTTCATTTCCTCCAACAATTTATCTTAAAATTAATGCCCTCTTTTTAATTTTTGAATATCCAATAATATGCCTATATATTAACTTCCCTATCTCCATTATAAGAGCATTGTCTCAGCTCTCTTTAGTTAAAAGGGTGATTAGTATGAAAGTTCGTGGTTAACACATACAAAAATATAACGAAAACTAAAACAAGGTTCAAGACTATCATCTAAATCTTAATTCTTCACAAGATGTCAAGATCGAGTACATTGTACACATGACATCAAACAGTAAATATAAGCAGAAAACCATAAATAGTCCTGTGAATTCTCATGGGTAACAAAACTAGTTTAGTAATTAAAAGTTAATTTACTAAATTTGTATTATTTATTAATAAGGCATTAATTTTAATACGGTACGTATTTATATATTGTGACGCAAAGAGTAGTAAACTTACTAAGGTGTAACATTAGCTAATTGGGTACATGAGACACATTTATATAGATAAAATGGTCAAATATCACATAAAAGTTAAGTATACATTAGTCATTAATTTGTATTGTTTAAGTGTTAAATAAGGAAATTAATAATTAATTATATAATATATCTAAATATACGACTTATAACCATTTTTAGGACAAATGTCGAAAATCAAAATAAGACCCAAAAAGACTCATGTGGACCGGTTTTAGGAAGGTATGTGGACACCTTTTAGGAATATAACATGGCCAAAGCACATGATATGTTCCTATCAATTGTTTACATTACTTCACCTATAAATACCCATCTATTCCACATGAAATGTTGTTGAAAATTAAAAGAAAACTTTGGTCCTTATCTTTCTTGTTGGCCGGTTCATCGATAGGATTTTAGGACCATATTTTTCTTCATATTTTCTTCAAATCGTCATCCAAAACATACACAAAATTAACTAAAAATATTATTAAGGTAATAATATTTACTAGTAACATATATATACATGATCTTGTTATTTTAACTGGTTAGTAATAAAGATATCTTTTGGGTGAATTCTTAGGTGCATCCAAGAGAAGGACATCAAATTTGGTGTTTAAAGAGGATCATCCATTCCATTCTAACTCAAGAACAACAAAAGGAAGGAGTCCTTTTGTTGTGCCCTTTTTTATATCCATCTTACCAATGTGAGGAATTTTCATCTAATTATTCTTATTTATGCATATAGATTGCATGCATGTGTCTTATGACACCATCTTATATAAATTAACTTGTGGATGTGGGAAATCGGTATATCCACGGGGTGCTTTGAGAAAGGAGTCGCCACCAAATTTAAGGAAATTTGAAAACCATTTTGAAAAGAGATTTGACTTCGATGTGAAAGTACGTGGTGGGAAGTTCGTTAATAAAACACCCACCCCCGCCCGTTGTAAATAACGACCTCTACTAATGGACTATGATGACTAATCGGATAAGATTATGATCGTTGTAAAAATGTGCAAACAACTATTTTGACCTAACATGTGAATTCCGTTCTATGTCAATTTAATGCAATTAACTCGTTGAGTGGTTTAGCATACGAATTCATTTTAAAACAAAAAACCAAACAAAGAGAGGGGTAAAAAGGTTTACGGTTAGAATAAGATAGATTAACACAAGTTAGAGGTTAGTATACAAATGACGTGCTAAATTTGATACAAATTACATGTTAAGCATTTTGAAAACAGTAGCAAGGTGCCGATTTCAAGACGCGTTTTAAAGGTGCAAACGAAGTCGAATATGGGTGTTATTGGACTCGTTGGAATCGTGGAAGTGCAAGGAGAGAAAATATGGTTAAAGGGGTGGTCAATGATCACCCTAAGGGTGGTCAAGTGGGTGCTAAACGGGGTCTAGTCGCGGACAGGACTGCACTTTTCTGGGCAGTTTGGTTACGGACATGGCCTATTTCGATTGGTTTTTGATGGGATTAACAAGCTCTTATAGGTCTGAAATTTGGTAAAGTAACAGTCTAAAGTCTAAGGAAGGTTGTGGTTGTGTTGGTTGTTGTTGAAAGTGGCATTAAAGCGGTGTTTTGAGGGGTTGTAAAGGGTCTCCGTTTGCATATCTGTTGTCCAGCAGCTATTTCTAGGTTTTAAGGTGTGTTTTCTTTGTGAGAAAGGTAAGGTAATGTTGGTAGGATAGTCGGGTATAGTTTAGGGTTAATGGGCCGCGAGCTTAAGCGAGTTTAGAGCTCGTTTGAGGGTTGGAAAGTCGGGTTTAGGGCTGCTGGAAAACAGGGGGCTCGGGTGGTGTTTGGGCTGATTTGGGACGTGATTAGGGATGCGTCTTAGCTGAAATTTGGACGGGCTTGGTGGGGACTGAACATGAGGCCAAGTGAGGAAAGAATTGGGTTGAAGTTACCTCGAAAGTCGGGCCCAAATTGAGTGACAAACAGGCTAGAAATCGCGTATAAAACCGTCGTAAAAATCGAGTTTTTTCAATAATGATTTATAAAACAATTTAAACTTTCAAAACGAATTTTCAAATCAAAACTATTTAATTTTCAATAAAATAAAATATAAAATTAATTAAAATTAAAATAAATAAAATGAATTTAAAATCTTTATTAATTTGAAAATCATTTTAATTTGAAAAACGCTTCATCGACAACGCCCGTTCTACGTTGTAAAATGAACTCAAATAAATGATAAATGCCAACTAGGAATACATGTCATCCTATCATCATCGGGTGTTTGTTGAGGGACTATAAATTCCAATATCGAGAGATACGGGTATCTACAGAGCCCCCACTTAGACTGAGGCTTGGATAAGGCAAAAGTCAAAGTATACCCTAAGTCTAACGACCTGAGGATTTCGCGGGTCGTTTATAGTCCATTAGACTTGCGTACATAAGCTTGCCAGCCATAAGCAGAGATCATACCTGAAACTTGGTTCTGGGCGCCTCAAACTTGCGAATGTGCTACTAGCCAATTAATATCAAACTGACTGCTTCATGTGTGCTGGGGTGGCTGAGCCTTCTATTTAAAAACAAAGCCTGGTGCTGGTGCTAGTGCTGGTGCTGTTGCTGTTGAACGGAAATATCCCAAAAAGGACATATCGCTAGAAGGTCTTATCGACCTGCTGGTGCTTACAAGGTTTCTTCTTGTTTGCTTCTTGCTAGTGCTTATTGATGGAAGATTCGTTGACCTGCTGATGCTTATTGCTGGAAGGTTCGCTGACCTGCTAGTGCTTATTGCTGGAGGGTTCGCTGGCTAGCTGAAAGGTTCGCTGACCTGCTGGTGCTTATTGCTGGAAGGTTTGCTGACTTGCTCGTGATTATTGTTGGATGGTTCGCTGACCTGCTGGTGCATATTGAATGCGATCCATAGGTCAGTATGCCGAGCTGCTCATGGAATCCATTTTCTTCAACGGACGTAACCCATAGCTCAGTTATGTTTGAGCTGCTTACGGGTGACGGCTAGCTGTGATAAACTTGTGGATCGAATTTGCTTAATCGGGCTCACAGAGCCCCCAGTTGAAAATGGATTCTAAAACGGAATGTTTTAGAGCCCCCAATTGGTTGTTGATATCTTTGTGATGCCATCAGGTGTACAAACCTGTTAGAAAAGATGCTTTGGTTCTGCAAATGTACCTGTAACAAACTAGAACAGTGCTATACAAGGTAAAAATGCTTCACATAGTTAAAACACATAGTGAATTTGAAGATTGAATTTGATTTTGATTTTTCAAAAGTCAGGATTATCGAAAAAAAAGTTGATTGTTTTGAACTCACCGAAATTCAAAAGACTTGGATTTGAATTTTGAAAAGGCTTGAAATTTGAATTTGAAAGTTGAAAGATTTGAATTTGATTTGAAATGAGGCTTGAATTTTGAATTTGAAAGATTTGAATTTGATTCGAAGTGAGGTTTGAATTTTGAATTTGAAAGATTTGTATTTGATTTGAAATGAGGTTTGAATTTTGAATTTTGAATTTGAAAGATTTGAATTTGATTTAAAATTAGGTTTCAATTTTGAAATTGTTAAACGTTTGACTTTGACTTTGATGATTTGAAATCTGAGAGACCAGATGACTCTTGATGACTCGGGTACTTGACATATGAAGTTGACCGGGGTTGACTCAAATTAGGACAGACTCCTAAGTGTGCAGGAACCTTAGCTGAGATGACTGACAGACGACGTGAATCGAAGTTGAAAGGTATCATAGCTCCTTTTGAAACCCGAAAATTACTCATTTGAATCTAGACCCTCATCCTAGCCTAAATCGAATACTAAGACTGACTTGGTTGAAAGTGGCTTGATTTGGACTTGCTTAAGACCCGTAAGAAATTGACAAGTTAAAATGGTAGATGGATGGGTGGATTAAATCCCTTATTCTGGGGGACTGCCTACGTATTCGTGTGGAGCGAATTAAAATCCGACGTAGTTCGATGAGGTGTATAAAATTGGTGTTTTTGTTTGTTTGTGAGTACACACCTGAAGGTTTCACCTAAGGTATCATGTTGTATCTCGTTCTAGCCTGCAAGGTACTGTTAAATCCCGTATCTGGGGTTGGTGTAAAAGGCTTGGATGCTTTGAGATGTGGAGTGATGCCCGTCGTTGTGTGCACCAAAAATAATATTTATAATTCCAACTACAACTATAGATAGCGGTAGCAGGGTCGAACCATAGAGAGGCGATGCAATTAGTAGTTGTATTATTTTAGTCTAAAAGTAACAGTGTGTGGGGGTTTGTTTGAGTTGGTCTATAACTAGATGCAATTAAATGAAAGCAAACTAAGCAAATATTTAAAAGGGTGCTAAGATGGTCGGTTCACTATAGTTTCGGCGGCAGTATACTAGGTAGGTCTAAAACAAACACGTGAGACGGGAAAATAAGAAGTCCTCTCGGTCCATTCTTACAGGTAACATCATTCGATCTCGCTACAGGTCCCTAATATCACTAATACTGACTTTCGTCCTGAAAAGTGCCTAAAAAGGCTAAATTAACTCATCTCTCGATCTTATTAATTTAGTCGTCTTAATTAGGTAGGCTATCTCCTTTTCCTATCTTTCGATCTTTATTGGGTCGGTCAATTCCTAAACATTCAGCTAGTTGCGTGCACTCGATTCTTCAAATATAGCAATTAAATTAATTAAAACGAAGGTAAAACTCACGTGGCCAGTCGATCGACCAGGGAACCCAGTCGATCGACCATGGCGCGATTTAGGTCATGCTATTCTAATACCGCCTACACTACAGATTCCCTACATCCTAGCACAAGGTATTTAGCTACTCATACTAGAAACAATAACAACAATAAAGTAAACAATTAAAACATTCGAATTCATTCTTAAATTTATTAAACGAACAATTAACATAAACGATAATTTGGCTTCGGGAGATCTAACCTAGCAATTCCAAACTAAGAATGAAAGCAAACAACTGAATACCAAAACAGAAGAATACCGTGTAGAGGAATTGCAGAAGAAAGATCAAAACCGATTGCAAAATAAACTTTATTGATGAAAGAATAAACTAAACTATTGATTGTTGAATTGTATGTAAAGAACTAGATGATAGAACTGGATTAAAGCTTGATGATTATTCTGAATAACCTAGGTTACGTTATATAGAATATCGCGTAACACTTATTCCTAAACCTAATATACAATGGGCTTTGGAAATCTCGTTCTATTAATTCACGTCAGAATTAACGGTATGGTCGATCGACCATAGCAGCCGGTCGATCGACTGAACTATGCTGAACAGTAGCTCCTGTAAGTCGTGCGTTGGTCGATCGACCATAGGACCCAGTCGATCGACTATGATAGCTGGTAGTCTGCTTCTAATTCTTCATAAAATTATCTTTCAGGCTTCAAAATGCGCACCAATTTTGTTTCTTGAGTAAATACTTCACTTCAGATGCAATGCCTAGTACTCGGGGACGGATTTAGCTCAATTTCTACTCATTTCCGCATAAATCTGCAATATTACATAAAAATACGAAAGTAGACGAAATGGGGCAAATAGTAGCATAAACTACACAAATGATCTCTGAAATGCGTGTAAAATAGGGTGAAAAACATCATATTTAAGACACGCATCATGGAGCTTGGTAATAAGGGGTTTGAATGGCGAACCATCACTCTGAACGTTTGTTTTGTGGTGCTTAGGCTAATAGGTTATGGCTGCTGATGCGGTTGGAAATTGTGTCTCGGGTTTGGTGGAACCCAGATGCAAATGGGTTTGAAACTGACGCGGGTTCAAATTTCCATGTCTGGACCCCAATGGCTTGGGTGTAATGACACAAGCTGGATGAATCCTCAAAAATTTTGACTATTTCCCTATGACTGTCTGGAGAAGGACTTAGGGGTATAAAGTACTAGTTTTGATGGAGGTTTTCTACCGCTGGCATGGAATAGTTAAAGGACGTAAACATGGGATCCTAATGTACGCTGCCCTTTAAAACGGGACATATTCTTACCCTACGGATGCTGTTGAGTGTACTTTGCATTTTGAGTTGATTTAATGATTGAAATGAAAACGGAAATGGAATCAATTTCATTGATATTGAAAGGAGTTCGGCATAGTTATAGGAAACTAAATCTTAGACTCGACTCGGACTAAGACTCGAATGCAAATTCCGACTTGTAACCGTCAGGCTCGGTTTTGAACTTTTCTCTTTTCAAGAGTTCACTCTGATGCTCAGTTTGAAAATTGGCCCACTTTCATATATCGACTTGACTTGGGAAGAAACTAAGTGACTCGGGTTGACAGAGTTTCGACACTACTCGTAAAATGGCAGAGGTTTCACTCTACTTAATAAATCGGGATGCAAATGGACTGGACCAGATTGAAAGTGATTAGACTGCGGAATGAACAACATGGTCTTAGACCCAAAAAGCTATCGACTTGACAACAGATTCGACTCATATTTTGACTTAGACATATACTTGGTTTAGTCTCGACTTGATAATAGGTTTGACTTACGTTTTGACTCGTACAAAGACTTGGCTTAGACTCGACCTAGCCTAGACTCAGTGTGACTAACCCGTGCTTGGACCAACATGGACCATAGGTCTGTGAAAAGAAACGCCCTAGTGACCCTAGGCATTTTTTGGTTTTACTTTGACCAAATGGTCCACATACTTAACTTGGACCCAAGAGGTGGCTTGGGTAACCCACTAGGGTTGTGATTGACTAGACATACGGTTCACTTGAACCTATGACATGACTTGATCTGAACCGAAACATATTCTCTGCTCGGGTATGGTTTGGTGAATAATCATTTCAGAATTGTTCGAAAATGGATGATTTGAAAATGAGGTTTTAAATGGGCAGCATGCCAGCTTATAAAAGGCTCATTTTGGTCAAAAACCTACATCTATTTCGCCAGCATTTCGAGTAGAAGACATGTTTGGTTTGAAGACAGTTTTTTCGAAAAAGCGGTTTAAGCAAACGGTTGACATTTTCGGAAAAAGACACGGAGGACGATCACAAAGCACATAAGAATTCCCATATTAATCGGCATGGCCTAGACTATTCTAAGTCTCGGTCGGTCCTTTAATGGGGTCTATGCTAATGATCCACCTTGTCAAAGAAAGTTAAGTCTTCCATAAGCAGAAGTGTGCAATATGGTAAGAGCGAATACTTAAAGACCTCGGCGGTACCATCTTGATACTTAAATCGGGCATAGTGGACGTCACCTTATAACCATTGAAATCGATCCAATGGGTGAGGTGGTTCTCCTAAAGTCTCAAAATGGGTAATGCATGAATGCCAGAAAAACGATCATAATGTTAGTCCTATTAGACATCATTTTCCTCTTCGAGTTACACAGTCCTCAACGGAGCCGCCAAAATGTAAATGTGGGAAATCGGTATATCCACGGGATGCTTTGAAAAAGGAGTCACCACCAAATTTAAGGAAATTTGGAAACCATTTTGAAAAGAGATTTGAGTTCGATATGAAAGTACGTGGTGGAAAATTTGCTAATAAAACACCCACCCCCGCCCGTTGTAAGCAACAGCCTCTACTAAAGGACTATGATGGCTAATCGGATAAGACTATGATCGTTTTATAAAAGTGCAAACAACCTTTTTGATCCTAACATGTTAATTCCGTTCTATGTCAATTTAATGCAATTAACTCGTCGAGTGGTGTAGCATGGGAATTCATTTTAAATAAAAACGCAAACAAAAAGATGGGTAAAATGACTTACGCTTAGGATAAGATAGATTAACACACGTTAGAGGTTATTATACAAATGACGTGCTAAATTGACACAAATTACATGTTAAGCATTCCGAAAACAGTAGCAAGGTGCCGACTTTAAGACGAGTTTTGAAGGTGAAAATGAAGTCGAATATGGGTGTTCTTGGACTCGTTGGAATTGTGGAAGTGAAAAGTTAGCAAATATGGTCAGAGGGGTGGTCAATTGTCACCCTAAGGGTTGTCAAATAGGTGCTAAACAGGGTCTGGTGGCGGACTGGACTGCACTTTTCTGGGCAGTTTGGTTACAGATAGAGCCTGTTTTGATGCTTTTTAAAAGCGGTTAGAAAGCTCCTCTAGGTCTGAAATTTGGTACAGTCATATTTTGGAGTCTAAGGAAGGTCGTGGTTGTGTTGGTCGTGATCGAAAGTGTTATTAAAGCGGTGTTTTGATGGGTTGTTCAGGGTCTCCGTTTGCATAGCTGCTGCCCAGCAGCTATTTCTAGAGTTTAGGGAGCGTTTTCTTGGTGGGCAAGATAGGGTAATATGGGTACGATAGTCGAGTATGGTTTAGGGTTAATGGGTTGCGGATTTAAGCGAGTTTGGAGTGGGTTTGATGGTTGAAAAGTCGGGTTTGGGGCTGCTGGAAAAGAAGGGCTCGGGTGGTGTTTGGGCTGGTTTGGGACGTGATTTGTGATGGGTCTTGGCTGAGCTTTGGACGGGCTTGGTAGGGACTGAGCAAGGGACCAAGTGAGGAAGGAATTGGGTTAAAATTCCCACGAAAACCGGGATCAAATTGAGTGAGAAACGAGCTAGAAATCGCGTATAAAACCGTCGTAAAAATCGAGTTTTTTCAAATACGATTAATAAAACAATTTAAACTTTCAAAACGAATTTTTAAATCAAAACTACTTTATTTTGAATAAAATAAAATAGAAAATAAATTCAAAAATGACTTTAAAATCTTTATTAATTTGAAAATCATTTTAAATTTGAAAACGCTTCATCGACAACACCCGTTCTACGTCGTATAACGAACCCAAATAAATGACAAATGCCAACTAGGAGTACATGTCATCCTATCATCATCGCGTGTTTGTTGAGGGACTATAAATTAAAATATTGACAGATACGGGTATCTACATAACTAGTAATTTTAGATGTCATTAGAAGAGTCTAATGAGGGTCTTAAACTAACAGTCATGTGGCTCGTTGATGACATACAAAGAAAAAAAAGACATTAACGAAAACATATATGTTAGAATAATATAGCAGCTGCATGCAACATCAACGTAACAACAACAAGAGGGGCAACATATAGCATAATAATTAAAACTATATTTAAGTAAAATAAAAATATATGTAAGTAAACCGTTTAATGAAAACACATTATTACTAACCCTTTATGGAATAAAGATATATCTTCGTCTAATGATCGCCAACATGAAACGACAAACGTAGTAACAACATTGCATGTTGTCCGGCTAGTTGGGGACCTATTATTAAATAAAACAGACGAAGTTAACAACTAGTGTGTAATGCATACTGCATAATTAAAAATGACAGTGATGATTTAATTTTTACACTAGAAATCATGTATTTGCGTATATGTACCCTTGTTATCGTGATAAAAAGTGGGGCTAGTGTCATTCTTGGGTTGCTCCTCGTTTGAAGATCTTTTTTTCTTAAAGGCCCTTTTTTTTAAAAAAAAAAAAAGGCAGAAACACACATATATATAAACATTATAGTACGTAAAAACAATTGAAACTTTATAGTACTTATAAAGCAATATAACTTACTTAGTAATCAACTCCTTAAAAGTCTCGGTAGGTTGCTTATTCAAAGAGTCCAACCAAAAAACTTTCTCTGTGGTTGGCATGATTGTTGCAAGCACCCATTGCCTCCTAGATCAAGATACATCATTAACGAAAACATATATGTTAGATAAATATAGAGCAGCAACACCAGCATATCCAAAACAAAAGTTCATGTATGTTTCTAACTATAATATTAATTATATATTACCCGATTCCATTGTAAGGAGCAAAAACGAGATTTATGTTCTTTGTAAATTCTTGAGCAATGTAATCTATCCGATCTTGGTACTAAATCTGCGAAATATGCATTGATAATATATAGGGGCACATGAATCTGTATAGCTCATTTGAAATCTTGTTCTCAAATATCACTCTCGACTTCACGTACCAAAATTATGGTTTTAAATCAGATAAAATTAAAAACACTATATATATGAAGATCTAAATGACTTATTAGTCAGATGTTTTAATAAAGTAAATGAGATAATTAAGAAACTTACTTCATTAAAACATAGAGGTGTTGGATATCAATCTCAAGAAGGCCAGCCCAAATGGTTAGCGTATCCCATGAAACAACTACTTCGGTTTCTTTTCCAAATATATCCTTCTCGAGCGAAATAAGTATCAATTGCTCGCTTGTTATGTGATGGCCAGCCTCCTTATACAAGGCTCTCATCGTCATTATCTTGACTTGTTGCATGTAAACGTTCCCACTATATTCAAGTTTACTAGATAGACTACTAACTTCTGTTAGTTGAGGGAAAGTATGGGAATACGGTTTTGTACTGCTTGTCCCAACATCCTGTATGTGTAGAACACATATATAAAAAAACAAATTTAATTAAAAGCTATAAACATGGAGCTGTAGCAACAACAAAAATCATCAACACGCAGCAGTTGCAGCATCAACCTTACGTCTCCATTTTTCAAAATGTAGAAAAAAGAGTTATGAAAAAAAAATAAGTAATTAATTAAATTACCTTTGCATGATTTTTCAGTGAAGAAGTAAGAGATGAGGTGTAGGAATGTCTATCGAGTCAGCCTTATCCGCCTTTTATGTGCCCTACAAAAAATACATATATTTCAACAAATTAGTTCGTTAACATATTAATTTCACTAACTATATAGGTGAAAAAAGACAAAGAGAAATGTATTTTTCTAACCCCAATTTGGTTGTTCGGTACATGCGTCAAAGACGAACGAGCAAGGTAAATGTGTTTACTAGGCCATTGGACAAAACTTTGAACCACATCTTTCAGAATGGTAAGCTCGTCACAAACTGGGACGAGCAATTCAAGATTTTCATGACGTGGAAAGGCATGGGTTATCTCAACTTTTCTATGATTCTTCAAAACTGGTACGCCATGAACCTTGGTAGTTTTTGATGATGTGTCCTGCATGTGTAGGAAACCTCGGGCAACATGCACAACTTTCTCGGATGGAGGGTGAGTTTGAATAGCTCCCCTCTTTCTGTATATATATATATATATATATATATATATATATATACATATATATATATACATATATATATATACATATATATATATACATATATATATATACATATATATATATATACATATATATATATATATATAGGATCCGGTGCGAATGGTGAGAACGAAATAATATAACAAAACTCAATACCCACCTGACCCTCTCATTTATCCCTACCCACACATTTCAATCTAACCCCGACATCTCCGTATTCCTTATCACCACCCAACGTGTCGTCGGTCACCTCGCCGGAGCACAGAGAAAACGCCGCCCACGTCGATCACCAGCAATGCCGGCGAATATCCTTGATGCAAGTACAACTCCGGTGACGCCTTTGAGCCGAATGATGGTTGAATTCTGATAGTCGAGCGTTGAATGATGACCGGAGTTTGCTGACGGAGGCTAAATTATCGCGGTTCACCCTAATTCACCACCACCACCACCACTAGTATTCTCAGCTTCCGACCACCTTACAACCACTAGAAGCGACGCTCATTGGCCTTCCTTTAGATCTGTCTGGACTGCTTCTTTTATCCATGTCCAAAGTCAAGTTATTTCGTCCGATTATTGACAAGGTTTTCGACGATGTCAGTGGTGCACGACATCTTTTTTAAGCTCAATGAGTGATGTCCTAATTCCCGCTCACGTCTAACGAAGTTATAGTGGCTAATTGGTATTTAGTTTTTTTGGGTTTTTAGAAATTAGTGTGTGTGGTAGTGTTTTACGGTTATAGGTGCTTGCTTAGGAGTGGTTAGTGTGGACTGTGGTGAATTTTTGTGATTAATGGTGGTTGAATGGTCGGGGTAATCGTCGGCGTGAAATCGTCGTGAACTTCCTTGATATCGGCTCAACTCCATGGTATCCATCTTAAATCAATTTAGTAAAAAAGAAATTAGAGTATTTAGTTTTTATATCAATATATCTGAAATCAATTTTAACGTACCTGATAACTAATTTTGTGTATCAATGTTGAGATACATTAAATTAGTGGTTAGGTACATTAAATTAGTCTTTAGATACATTAAAAAAAATTGTGTAGATATGTTGAAAATTTGTAATAGATGTGAAACCAACCAAGGCTGAGAACTGATTCCGGCTAAGGTTCATGAAATGGGTCGTCGCTAGAGTTGTCGGAATTATGGTTGTTTGTAATTTTAGTTCATCGGCTTACTGGTGGTTGTTATTGGCGGCATCAATCGAATGAAGGAGAAACAGATCTAGGCCTTGCAAATCGCGATTTTTTGGGGGCTTGTGATGCTCAATCACTGAGGTTACACTGGTACAATGGATGTTCACCAGTGGTTCTCCGGCGTTGATAGTTAGTCGTCGTCAGCAGATGATGGGTGGTTAGGTTTGGGTTAGATAGGTAAGGGACAACTGCGTCGTGGTGACTGGCAAGTTGTGTAGCTCGTGGTGGCGCCGACGCGGTGGTGACTTTCGGGCGGTCCGGTGGTAGTCCGTGGGTGAAGCAGTGGGTCGTGGGAGTGTGATGTGTGGTTTGGGTAGAGTGATGTAGGTTGCGTACGTATGTATACCCTATATTTATTTTAATTCTATGATTAGTGTTCGTTCACACCGTTCTCACCGGATCTTGTCTCTCTCTCTATCTCCCATATATATATATATATATATATATATATATATATATATATATATATATATATATATATATATATATATATATATATATAGAATTGGGATCCTATGAGAACCACCAACATAATGAGAACCGTGAGAACTCCACCTTATGAATTTTTTTTAAAAAAACTAATGAAATATTTGAATTCGGCATGGAATTTTATGGCTAGATAATATATTTCTTGGTCTAAAAAACATAAACTAGTGATAAAAATCGAGACGAGATGCATTTTATTAATTTCTATGCACCTACTACTCATTTTCATGTATCTGACAATTTTCACGCACCTATAACTCATTTTCATGCACCTAGAACCTGTTGTTTTCATGCACCTAGTAACCATTTTCATGCATGTAATAATTTTCATGCACCTCGTATTTGTTTTCGTGCATCTATAACCAATTTAGTATGCCTAATTGTATTTTTGTACATTAAGTTTATATTTTGTTAATAAAATCAATAAATTTTGTTTAGCTATACTAAAAATGTGTTTGAATAAACTAAACTAAGGGTAAATGATTCATCAAAACGTTCAGAACAAGATTTGATGATGATTTAGTAAGGGTTCTCACAGTTCTCATTATGTTAGTGGTTCTCACCGGATCCTGACCCTATATAGAATTGGGATCCTATGAGAACCACCAACATAATGAGAACCGTGAGAACTCCACCTTATGAATTTTTTTTAAAAAAACTAATGACATATTTGAATTCGGCATGGAATTTTATGGCTAGATAATATATTTCTTGGTCTAAAAAACATAAACTAGTGATAAAAATCGAGACGAGATGCATTTTATTAATTTCTATGCACCTACTACTCATTTTCATGTATCTGACAATTTTCACGCACCTATAACTCATTTTCATGCACCTAGAACCTGTTGTTTTCATGCACCTAGTAACCATTTTCATGCATGTAATAATTTTCATGCACCTCGTATTTGTTTTCGTGCATCTATAACCAATTTAGTATGCCTATCTGTATTTTTGTACATTAAGTTTATATTTTGTTAATAAAATCAATAAATTTTGTTTAGCTATACTAAAAATGTGTTTGAATAAACTAAACTAAGGGTAAATGATTCATCAAAGCTTTCAGAACAAGATTTGATGATGATTTAGTAAGGGTTCTCACAGTTCTCATTATGTTAGTGGTTCTCACCGGATCCTGACCCTATATATATATATATATATATATATATATATATATATATATATATAGTACTAGGATCATGTAAGTCCACCCCCAAGGTGTGAGTCCATGAGTCCCATTTAGAGCCAATGGATAAGGGAGATGGGGGGTTGAGATTGGAAGCAAAAAAGAGAGGATTAATACCTAATTAAATAATCCCCCTCTCTACTTTACTAATCCACAATAATCAAATATTAATCCACTATATAACATTTATTTTTCCACCAATTTCTCTCTCATTCACACAATTCATTTCTCTACTCCCTCTCTAAAACCCAAATTAATTTAAAACCCAAATAAATACTCTCATCCTAACAAAAAAAAAAAACAAATTAATTCACCATCCACCACTACCTTGCACCACCACCACCACCACCACCACCACCAACCTACCTATCACCGGCAACCACCTCCACGCACCGTCCTACGCCCACCCGTGTCATCCCCACGTACCACCTACGCCTACCCACCACCACCCGCGTCACCACCAACATAGACCCACACCTCCACTTCCGTCATCACCACCACCCTACCACCCTCCTCCACACGTCACCACCAGATCTGGCGCCTCACTCCCCCACCCCACGCCCCACCGCCGCCCCCCTTTCTTCCACTTCTCATTGTTTTTTTTTCTTTTTTTTTAATATTAATTGTGGAGATATCCTCTCCTCACATTTTTGTTTTTGTTGGTGATGGTGTTGTTGTTGGATGTCGATGGTGGTGTGTTAAGGATGTTGGAGGTATAAGTGGTTAGCTAATGAATTCAAGTGGCAGGCAACAATGATATCATGATTACTGTGTAAAAGATTATATTTTTAGAAGGAAATGATTTGCGGAAATAAAATATGTATTGGTAGTGGGGAGATTGGGGTTCTTTGTGTAAGAAACGAAATACACGTACACCCACAAGAAAAACAGAAACGCTCTGATGTCGATTTTTTTTTTCATTTTAAATATGAACGTGTTTTTCACATTTGTTTTAAAATTTTAGATCTAGTTATGAAAAAAGTTAGTTCTAGCTCTGAAAAGTTAAACCTAGATTTTTTTTTCCATTTTTTTTTCTTTATTTGTTGATTTTTAATCTTCTAGTAAAGTTAAAATTACAGTTATTTATATTAAAGTTACATTTTTCTCTATTAAAGTTACACTTATCTCTATTAAAGTTTTCTCTACTAAAGTTATATTTTTCTATATTAAAGTTACACTTTTCTTTGTTAAAATTACATTTTTTTCTATTATTAAAGTTACATTTTTCTCTATTAAAATTACACTATTCTCTGTTAAAGTTACACTTATTAAAATTATAATTTTCTCTATTAAAGTTACATTTTTCTCTATTAAAGTTACAGTTATTAAAATTAAACTTTTCTCTATAAAAATTACACTTTTTACTAACCCACATTAATTAAACACTAATCTACTATATATAATTTATTTTTCCACCCACTTCTCTCTCATTCACACAATTCATTTCTATATTCCCTCTCTAATACCCAAATTAATTCAAAACCCAAATAAATACCTCTTATTCTAAAAAAAAAAAAACAAATTAATTCACACCCACTTCTTCCACCACCATCCTATCCGACGACCCCCACCCACCCCCACCACTATCCAACCCGACGACCACCACTCACAACGAAGCACCATATCCACCACCACCGCCTACCCACCACCTGAAAACACCACTTCCTCCTCCCTCTTCACCACCACGCACCATCTTCCAACCACCAACAAACACCGCCTTCTCCAATAACAACAATAAACACGACACCACCACACCCGCACGACCACAACCACCGGATTTGGCGCGTTCTACCACCACCGTCACTCCACATCCTCTTCCTCTATGGCCGGTTGTTATGCATTGTCGTGGTGGTGAAAAAAATGGACATATTTTCTTCTTCCTCTATCTCTCTTTCTCGTTTTTTTTCAGTATTTTTTTTTTGCCCTATCAATCAGATCAAACCTCTTTTTTTTTTATGTCGTGTTCAAGTGCTCAAGGCTTTTCATTATTATTACTATTTGTTTTGTTTGTTCACAGTCTACTTTCCAATATTTTTTTTTTCTTTTTGTTTATTTGTATTGTTATGTGTGTCATGGTTCAAATCTATTGTTTTTTTTTTTTTTTTTTTTTTATGTTTTTCAGATTTGGTATTATTATGAGTATATTGTGATGTTTAAATTTTAGATTTAGTTATTATTTTTTTGGGTGTTGGGAGTCTAGTTTTTAGATCTATATTTTTATAGTTACACTTTTCTTTGTTAAAATTACATTTTTCTCTATTATTAAAGTTACACTTATCTCTATTAAAATTACACTTTTCTCCACTAAAATTTCACTTTTTTCTATTAAAGTTACATTTTTCTCTGTTAAAGTTACATTTTTCTCTATTCTTAAAGTTACACTTATCTCTATTAAAGTTACGCTTTTCTTCACTAAAATTACACTTTTTTCTATTAAAGTTACATTTTTCTCTGTTAAAGTTACATTTTTCTCTATTATTAAAGTTACACTTTTCTCCATTAAAATTACACTTTTTTCTATTAAAATTACATCTTTCTCTATTAAAGTTACATTTTTCTCTATTATTAAAGTTACACTTTTCTCCATTGAAATTACACTTTTATCCATTAAAATTACACTTATCTTCATTAAAGTTACACTCTCAATGACTAAAGTTACACTCTCAATGGACTAAAGTTAGAGTCTCATCAATGGACTAAAATTACACTCTCAAAGGACTAAAGTTAGCCTCTCAATGGACTAAAATTACAATTTAACGGACTAAAATTACACATTAATGGACAAAAATTACACTTTTAAAAGACTAAAGTTACACTTATATGTCACTCAGTTTACAATGGACTAAAGTTACACTTTTATTATGGACTAAAGATACACTCTCAATGAACTAACATTATAATTTAATGGATTAAAATTACACTTTAATGGACTAAAATTACACTTTTAAAAGACAAAAGTTACACTTATAAGTCACTAAATTTACAATGAGTTGTATTAAAATTTGAAAAATTCAAAATATTATTTCTCAAAATTCAAAATAATATCCATCAATAGCGTTTTTTTTGTTAAAGTTACACTTTTTTTTGTTAAAGTTACATTTATAAAATAGTAAAAGTGTCATAAAATTTGAATAAACTTTCTCTCAAAAAAAATCTATAAACTTGAAAACATAAGAAGACAAAATATATTGTTAATTGTGTATAATAATCAATTATTGAATGTATAATTAAAGCTAGAGAGAGAGAGAAAGTGGAATTAGTTAGTGTATAAGAAACTAATTAGTGTTAAGTATGTTTCTTGCTTTCAATCTCAACCATCAATATTGGAAAATCCAAGAGATGTAGTGAGGATTTAGGGACTCAAAATATATGAGGGACTTATAAGAACTTGTCTCTCTGTCATGCATGCATGCATGCTGCATGTCTCTCTCTCTATCTCTTATATATATATATATATATATATATATATATATATATATATATATATATATATATATATATATATATATATATATATAGGGTCAGGATCCGGTGAGAACCACTAACATAATGAGAACTGTGAGAACCCTTACTAAATCATCATCAAATCTTGTTCTGAACGTTTTGATGAATCATTTACCCTTAGTTTAGTTTATTCAAACACATTTTTAGTATAGCTAAACAAAATTTATTGATTTTATTAACAAAATATAAACTTAATGTACAAAAATACAATTAGGCATACTAAATTGGTTATAGATGCACGAAAACAAATACGAGGTGCATGAAAATTATTACATGCATGAAAATGGTTACTAGGTGCATGAAAACAACAGGTTCTAGGTGCATGAAAATGAGTTATAGGTGCGTGAAAATTGTCAGATACATGAAAATGAGTAGTAGGTGCATAGAAATTAATAAAATGCATCTCGTCTCGATTTTTATCACTAGTTTATGTTTTTTCGACCAAGAAATATATTATCTAGCCATAAAATTCCATGCCGAATCCAAATATGTCATTTTTTAAAAAAAAAAAATTCATAAAGTGGAGTTCTCACGATTCTCATTATGTTGGTGGTTCTTATAGGATCCCAATTCTACATATATATATATATATATATATATATATATATATATATATATATATATATATATATAGTCGTGATGTATGTATATATAGTCGTGATCCAGTGAGAACTCCTTAATATTTGAGGATTGAGGAACAATGCCAATTGTTGGATTACAATAATCAAGGGCTGTGTTACACCAAATCAATACCTCAAAAATAGTAACAGCTCGACCAATTTAGACTAAGCAAACACCTTATCTCTCCTAAACCATCCCCTCTCTAAAATCTGAAGAAAATGAAAATGAAAATGAAGAACGAACATCACTTTCGAATCTCTAGGTTACTTCAAATCAATGATTAATAATCTCAGGTATGATATCTTTCATTAAAATTAGTTAATTCGACTTCTAATTTTTAAAAGTTAAGCATAATTAGGATTAAGATTGCAAGATCGCATTTACATTTTCATGTTTCCACCTATTCGTTAATAAGAATCGTGATCTTTTATGTCATTGATCTAGTTTATTTTCATCTCTAATCTATTGGCAGTAATCTGCCCTCTTTTGATTTTTCATACTAATTAATTTCATGTTAATTTCTATAATTGGATCTTTTTCCTAAAATTCAGAGGATTTGTGTTATGTTTTAACTTAATAACATCAGTAATAGTGTATTTTCACCCAAATTCCACTTGTTTTTAGCGTTATTGGATAAAAATCGATGTGACAACTGTAAATCATAGAGTTTACAATTTCAGCAATGAATTCTCTGATCTTTAATGTCATTGATATGAATTCTCAAATATTGTTAGAAAAGATGGGGATTTAAAAATCGTTATGATATTGTTTGATAAGATCACAAAAGGAGAGGCATTTAAAGTATTTGTGAAACAGTGATATTGTTTTGTATAAGGTATTATATTATTTCTAATAACGTGTGATATTGTGATATAGTTATGCCTGGAGCAACAGAAGGTTGTTAGAGAGGTGCTCTTGTCTATGCTTCCACCTGGTGCCCCTGCTCAGGGTTATCCCTCTCTTCTTAATTTTGTGATGTGGAGCCAAGATAGGTAGGAGTTCACATTTGATAAATCTGGACAATGCAAAGTTGTATTGTCTTTGTGATTTTCACAAATCATTTGTTGGAACATTACATCACTCAAAAATGTCTATGAACACAGCTAGCGTAGCATATAATCCACTGAAATGGAGCAATTAATTTCCATTAAATACTGGTACATTCTGAGAAAATTCTGGTTTTATATCTACATTTTAGAAAATTATTTCCTTCAACAAAATGGGCTGTGGAGTTCAATGTAGCTCTGACTGTGCCTTTCATTAATAAAATTAAGAAGGTGGCTCTAATTTGTGAAAAATTCAAACCCGTCACTAGCAGTACAATGGTTTCAACAATATGTCGCCTCGTATGCAGAATGCATTGTCTATCTAGCATGGGGGAAGAAAGTCCCTTAAAACAGCACTCTATTGTAAGTTGAAACCATTAATGGCAGGGAGAAGGTTTTCATTTTTGCAGGAATACAATGGATGTACAAGGTAGAGACTTCAAAAATTACTCATAATTTGGATGTGCCTGGTGAATTTTGGTGGACTCACGAATATTCATATGTTTAGTTTTGTTAATTTTTCTCATGGATGTCAGGTTTTTGTGTGTATTATTTTGCTTATATTGTGAAACCTATTAGCTCAACTGGAAGAGCATGTGCAATGCACACGATGTGGGTTCAACTCCCATATAGGTTATATTGTAAAACTACATGATAGTTTAGAAAAACATTCATACATAAATTTGATTTTCATTTAGAAATTGTAGTGGTTCTCTTACTTGAGTGTTTTTCCATAGAATAACTAGTGTTATTTCATAGAATAGCTAGTGTTAGTTAATTGAATACCCAGTGTTATTCTATTGACTAATTCCTATAATTTGAAATATTACCTAGTGTAACTCCATTTATAAGATTAGAATCACACTCCTTTGACTTTACAACCGTAACTAGTCAATTGACCCACACACATTTAAATTATATAATTACATTATCTCATCTATGTGGGATTCAAACCCACGTCTTGTGCAATAGCACATGCTCTCCTTTTTGAGCTAAAAGATGACAAATTAACATTGGTGATGATGGTATTCTTTGTTATTGGTTGTGATATTGTTTGTTAATATCACAAAAATTGGAAGGATGTAAACATTTTTTTTATCTATGATATTTTTTTTTTGGTGAAATGTAAGTAATTCTCATTAAGCTCAAACCAAGTATACAAGGTACATCATAAATTAGCTTATAAGGCTAGTAATCCAATATCTATCCCTAGACCCTTTGACCCTACTTAGCTGACTTAGAAGCCTGATTTTCATCAGGTTTTTACACTGAGAGAATAATACAGTAGGTCGTAAGATAACTCCTTCTAAACGTGCTGAATTACACTGCTGCCAAACAACATAATTAACAGCCATGAAGATTGATAAGCATACATTCGGCTGTACCTACGTCCAGTTCCTTCTGCCAGTCCATATAATACTATTCCCCTGAGGTTTTGTGATCCTCAGCCAGTTGCAAACCTGAACCAAAATCTCAGTGAAATAATGACAACGTTGGAACAGGTGTGTAACAGTCTCAGACTCAGCTTGGCAAAGGCAAAATAAATCGTCAGAGCTGATCCCTAACCTGTGCAGCTTCTCTTTTGTATTAAGAGCATTCCTCATTATAAGCCAGTTCACAAAGAAGTGATTTGGGAGAGCAACATTATTCCAAACTAGCTTAGACCATCCCACTTTTGTTTCCTTAAGTCTGATCCAATCATACTCAGACTTAACAGAATACCCTCTCATATCAGCAAGCCAAATACCCTGTGAGTAGCCATTCATAAACGAGTCCCTGGTCTTACATATTGCCTTCCAGTTGCAACTCATAAGGCTTTTAGGAATATGTTCAGACCAGGAAGTGCCTTTTATATAAATCTGGTGCACCCACTTAACCCATAAACTATCCGACTTGCTATATATCCACCACACTAACTTCCCAATAGTGGCCATATTCCAGTGAAAGCTATTCTTGATGCCTAGACCACCTTCACTCTTAGGGGTACAAATGTGATCCCAGCCAACCAGGGGCACCCTCATATAGTTACTAGTGCCATCCCATAAGTATTTACGACAAATATTATCAATTTGTTTCAAAACCCCTTTAGGAATCAGAAAGATATTAGCCCAATAAGTAAAAAGAGAGGTAAGAACAGATTTAACAAGATTGAGTCTACCAGCATAAGAAATCTTCCTGGCACCAAGCATTCTGATTCTATCAATAATCTTCTCCACCAGAATCTTACACTCCTTTTTCCCCAATTTACCAGCAGCAATAGGAAAACCAAGGTATCTGAATGGAATCTGTCCCTCAACACACCCTGAACTAGTAATGAGTTGCTGCTTGAGTGAATTATGCACCCCATTGAAATATATGTTAGACTTAGCATTATTTATCTCCAAACCAGAAGCTCTAGAAAAGGAAGCAAAGGACCTTAACAGAAGCATCACAGATTGATAGTCTCCTTTTGAGATTTTATCTATGATATTGTTATTGGTGAAGTGTTATTGGTGAGGGATGAAAACAATCTTTATAACTGTGATATTTTTTAGTAATGGCTGTAATATTGTTTCTTAATATCACAAAAGTTGAGGGATGAAAACAATCTTTATAACTATGATATTGTTTTGGGTGAAGTTTGATATTCTTTGGTAATGATTGTGATAATTCACTATCAAAGGGTGATATTGTTAATCACAACGTGTGATATTGTTAAGTAAATCATGTGATATTGTTTCTCATAACGTGTGGCATTGTTTCTAATAAATTCTGAAACTTATAAAGATATATTGTTTATTAAAAAGTGTTATATTGTTTCTCATAATGTCTAGTTTCAGTTGGAATGTTAAACTTAATCATTGCCTTCAACACATCGTATGCGGCATCTACGTAGCCTGGCTTGCACTGACAGCTTAAAAGTTTTATATGTAGGAAAAATAGGGGAAGAAAATGACATAATTAAATATTTAGAAAAGGATATCGAAAATATATACTAGTTATCCTCGTTTTAGGAGAGCCTAATCTAAAAGGCACACCTAAAATGTGTACTAGTTATCCTCGTTTTATCGAAAATGTGTACATGTATTTGTATGAAACGATTCATTTAAAACTCAAATCGCCCAAAGATTTTCTATTCCCATACCTGATTTCATTTTATATTAAGTAACTTCACACCAAATCATGTAGGATTTAATAGTCCAAAAAGTTGGTTATATGTCCAGTTGATCTTACTGCGTAGAAGTAACGTAAGATTCCACAAAGCTTAACAGAGTTACTAAATTAGTGATTAAATATTCAATAAGTTCAATCAAACAAGGCAGACAAAGCCAATGACAATTTAGGCATCATTCATTAATTAGGCTACTCAAATCATACAAAAATATTACCTATTACTTGATTGCCTCAAAGAGTTCAAAGGAAAAATCAAATTACTCATAATTCTAACATAACTGCGGCAAAATAACATGTATTTGTACCAATATATTCATTGAAAACTCAAATCCACAAAATTGTCAATATCACAAAGTCTGTAAAACAATATCACACAGTCTATAAAACAATATCACATAGTCTTTAAAACAATATCACACAGTCTGTATACATATAAGAACCATCACCTGCTGCTATCTTTGAGAATTCATATCACAACAATCATCTTTTGTAAGAAAATCGGAAAACATCAAATAAAGCTGAAATAACAATAAAAGTAGATGAAAATAAGAATAAAAATACACATAAATTAAAATTAGGGCAAACAAAATCGGAAAAGATGAAATTGAAAATCTAGACTGAAAATTATTACAAACGCAGTAAGATGACTACGAATTCGAAATATATGTACGCGAAACAAAAATAACATGTGATTTAAAGCTGAAATTATAAATTAAAGAGAAAATAAATCTGAAATTAACAACAATAACGTACCTGACATCGCGATTATGATTGAAATAGTATGATAATTGATCAGAAATAGAAGAATGGGTTTAGATTGAGCTGAAAACCTAGAAATAACGAAAGAAAGCGCATAAAATTTGGGGAATTCAAAGAAGAAAGAGTAAGAGAAGAGAGAAGCTAGAGGGAGAAGTGATTTCTGCGAGAATGAAAGGAGTTTATTGAGGAAAGGAGTATATATATATATATATATATATATATATATATATATATATATATATATATATATATATATATATATATATATATATGCACGCAAAATGACAATTTTGCCCTTAATGATCCACGCACAGTAATGGACGTTGGATCTCTTAGATATGCCGGCTTGTATTAATCCTCAATCTTCAAATATATGAGCCATACTTACATGATCCCATCCTATATATATATATATATATATATATATATATATATATAGTCCTTGAATATATTGTTTATTGTAGATATATTGATGATTATAGAAACATATGATTATGAGGACATGTCTTGGCGTCGGGTTTAGTGAGCGAGTATGGTTTAGTGCTCGTTTTTGCGTCGGGTTTTGGCAGGTTTGATGGTGGTTGTAGGGTGGTGATTTGGGTCATCTTTTAGGGCTATTTTAGGCGAATTTGGAGTCGCGATTGGTGCTAGACAGTAGCAGCAGGCCTGCTCTGTTTTGGAGCGGTTTCGCCTAGTATTTGAGGAATTCATGTGTCAGGTATGGGTCGTCATATGGTAAGTTATTAATGTGTCGAGTCAGGGTGTCGTTGAATCTTGTAATGGTAGTTAGGGTCATTGTTAAGGTCGGGTATAAGGTGTTTAAGAGTCGGTAAGGGTGCTGAACAGAACAGCTAGCATTACTCTGTTTTTGTACCGCTACGACGAAGTTTCGCCGTTGTTGTACTCGTTCTTTGGAGCGTGTTGAGTTCCGAGGCTTGTACCATATCTTGAGTTAAATATAAGGAGTAATTAGGTTGTATTTACGAGTCAAGTCGTTGTCGTTGGGTCGTGTAGCTGGGCAGGTTGTGCAAGGTGATATTTATTGTGCATGGTGATGGTGTCAATTGTAGTGAGCGGTTTTGAGTTCGTGTGTGTTTTTCGTTGTTGCGGTGACGGCGAATGGTTTCTCTGTTTTGGCGTAAGAATGGTGTCAGATGACTGGGCTATAGTAAAGCGTGTGCTTGGAGGTAGTATCGAGGATTGGTTGTGCATGTGGGAGGAGTTAAAGTTAGCGTTAGATTGTCGTGGTTGTTGGTGTCGGATGAGGATGAAGGGCGTGTTGTGGTGTATAGGCGTTTGCATAAAGACTTTCTTATTTACTGTTGGTGGGAGTATTATTAGTAGCAAATACAAAGTAATATAGGTTGGGTACATATGGAGGAAGTTGGGTTAAGGGTAAATTAATTTTGTAATGGTTTGTTTGTGCATTTATATGGACGTGGATATGTAACTAAATGAATGGGAATGCGAATTTGCATATAAATAGAGATATAACTAAAGGAAATTGAGTAGAATTAATAAATATAATGAGTTTAATTATATAATTAGTTTGATTATTTATATAATTAGTTTAGTTAGTGATTGTAAATTATTATATTTGCTAGGTGACGGTTTTAGTGAGGAAATCTATCGATTGCTCGGATTGCTTTAATTGGATTTGCTGATCAGGTAGGGATAAATCCTACTCAACTCTCGTATATAATCTGTGTGTGTTATTGTACGATTTGGTCGACGATATAATGAGGTGAATTGTTTACATATTGATATTGTTGTATTTGTTGAAAGGGAGAAATTATATTATACTGTGTTGTTATTATTATTGTTGTGGACGTGTAATTATGACAAGATGAGTTTAATTATTATTGTTTATTATAAATATGGAATGTGATGGGAGGTATTGCGGTCAGATGTACGTTGTTAAGGGAGTTGTACTCTGCGATGAACGGTAATATGTACATTGTTGAGGGAGAGTACTATTACAAAGTGGCGGTACGTTGTTATGGGAGGGGTACCATGGTGATATGAGCACGTTGTTAAGAGAGGTGTTCTATGTCATGAAAAGGAGCACGTTGTTAAGGGAGTAGTGCCATGTGTAAGGAATTTAATTGTCTAGTTTATGTTCTTGTTGTTAGCATTTATTCCTACTCAACCTCGTGGTTGACAGTGTATTCGTATACACCTGTGATGAACCGTAACTGGGGAGCCGACTTGACAGGTACTAAAGATTAGCTGACTTGGGAGCTTATGGGGATGCGTGAAGACTCAGCCAGTCTACCTAAAAGTCTAGATCATATAGTCTATTAATCACTTTATTTAATTCCGCTGCGAGTTGTAATTAATTTAATGTTGACTTTTAGTTTGGATAATTTGTAATAAATATGTAATCGCTACATTTTATCTAAAAGTACTTTGGTTTTTGTACTTCGTTATTCACTACCTCGGAAAACCGAGATGGTAATGCTCTTATTTACTTGGGATGTCTTGCTAAAGTCTCCTAAATAAATGGGGTGTTACAAAGTGGTATCAGAGCGAACGATCCTCGGGCCTAAAACAAATGAACCCAATAAATTTAGAATGTGTCTAATAAAATAAACCCGGGTAGAAACTGTTAGTTGTCCCCCTTAGGCTTGGGTTGAGTAGGGCACCCCTCACACCAAACTTCTGGCCTTTTCAGTTTTGAACTGGTTACCTTGATCGAAAATTTAAAGGAGTGGGAAAAATAAAATGAAACAGTATTAATTCTTAAGAATAAATTGTTTGCCTTAAGATCATTGTTGTTAAACTCCCGATCCGGATCGTAGGATCTTACGATTCTACGATCCAAAAAGTGGGGACCGATCCCGATCCTAGGTAGGATCTTAGTTTTGTAGGAACTTGCGATTCAACTTGTCTCAAATTTGTTTAAAGTAGAATCTTAACCCGATCCTACGATTATACGACCCGATCCTACATTATTAGCATATCAATTTTTTCAGTCACCGGAATTTCATATATGACTCTTAAGGTAGAAATTTGCTATAAACGGGAATAATTTATGGGGACTTACTAACACAATGGTGTTTTGAGATTTAAACACGAGATTTTAACATATTTTGATAACACAATTATGTATTTTTGTTAATTTGTAGGATCTTACGATTCTACGATCCGATCCTATCGATTCGATCCTACTAAGCCCATCTATCCAAAGTAGGATCCCGATCCTAACAACATTGCTTAAGATGAATATTTCTAACCTTGTTGCAGGATACAGATTGAGGTAAGTATTATGAGATTGTTTTAAGACCATGTGATGTATCGAGTGTAGAGTTGGAATATTTTGCGATTTGATCATTGTTGGTGAATTGAACTATCAAATGAATTATTTTCATGAGAATGCAGTTTATGACGCTATTGGTTGAATGCTAAAATATATAATTGGATGTTTTACATGTTTGGATGGTGTTTGTTATGTGGAGTAGAATTTCATGTCTAGTGATATGCGGCTATGTGAATCCCAAACCCATGTTATTTACAATATTGTGAAATAATTAAACTTTTGATAAGGATGATTTAGAGTAGATGCTAGTCGTGTCTGAAGTATGATGACCAAGTTGTGTTAATACAAGTATAGAAGGGTGTTAATGAGGGCTTATGACTTAGTAAAAAGGAACCTAGAGCTGAACCTTATTCTGGCTGATTTTTACCTCTATTTGATATAGCTGCCATTTAATCTCACTTTATCATCTAAGGTCGAACGTTTTATGAGTGATAACACAGTGAGTTAGCTTTCCAATGCCGTTGGTCTCATGTTTAAAAGTTTTACGGTTTGGGAGAAATAAATATTTTAGTGGTCAATGGTCAGAATGTTCCTGTACAGTTAAGTTTTCGACAAACGATTTTGTAAAATTTCTCATTTAATTTGTACTTGAAATTTTTGCCTAATTCCAACACCTATGTTTAAAAGATTCCACGTTGCAAGAAAGTGTTTTCATATTGATAAGCCACGTTGCAAGATAACAATTTGACGTTTAATAGTGATTTTTTACAAGTTGACCCAAGTTTCTGACAAATTGCTGATCAGTTTTTATTTAGACCAACTGAATTGTAAAACTCTTTATAAATGGTTGTTCGAGATTTGAATTCGATTATTTTTCTCATGTTTGGAAAATTCCTTATATTTTCTGAAAAGTATAAAAACTAAAAGAGAAATTTAACGGTTATTTAATGGTGATTTTGGAAAGTAACAGCTTGACTTTGATTTCTGAAAACGTGAGTTTTACCAAAATTTTAATATAAATGATTTATCAATTCTTAATCTATGATAGTTGAGAGGTAGGAGTGACGATAGGGGACCAAAGGAGGGCAAGATAGCATATAGTTGACTACACCTTGTTTTGAATGTGGATACATATTGTTTTAAAATGTTAGGCCATCTTTCCTCGGGTAAAAACTTATGTTGTCTTGTTTTACTTTTATAGAACCATGCCTCCAAAGAGATCTACACCTACACCTTCTACCATGTTCCAAGAGGAGATTGACCGTTTGATATCTATGAATGAGGCTTTAACTGCGGCATTGAAGGCTAAAGGGTCAGTTCAGGATCCAGTAAAGATGAGTGCTAATATCGCAAGGTACAACACGGCGAAGTATGACGGATTAGGTGAACCATCTTTACTTGGGGATTGGCATAGGGAGTTTGACAATCTTTTTGAGGTGCTGAGTCATTCTGCGGAGCTGCAAGTAGATCAAGCTGCTTACTATTTGAGGGGAAAAGATGGTTTGTTGTGTAATTGTAGTAAGGAGGTCATAAGGGAAGCTTGTAGGGAGAGTGGTGAATCTGTTCTCACTTGGAAGGGTTTCAAGGAGACTATGAGGTCTATGTTTGTACTAGAGCATATTAGGAGTAGGATGAGAGTTGAATTTGATTCTTTCAAGATGACTGATGAGATGTCGGTGGAGAGCTATCACAATAGGTTTATGAAGTTGGCATAATATGTCTCTGATTTGAACTTGAGTGAGGAGATACTAGCATTAGGGTTTGAGAAGGGGTTGACAACAACTATTAAAAAGAGGCTTGCAGCTGGTCAGCCAAGTAGCATGGATGATGTTTATCAAGGAGCTGGGCATGTGGAGAGGATTGCTGATATGTTACAAGAGGAGAAGAAGGTGAAGGGGAAAAAGAGGAAGATTGAGACATCAAGTGAGGGAGCTGGGGCCCCTGGGGGTTGTAAGAAGCAAAATCATACTCAACCTAAACAATTTTCAGTTGGAGGATCTAGTTATGGAGGATATAGTTATGAGGGTGGAGTGAGTTTGGGTGATGGTAATTGGGGTCAGCGTTCTGATGCAATCTTTGGGTGGAGATGTTACAATTGCAACAGGTTATTGGGTCACCGAGCTTTTGAATATAGAAGTAAACCCAAGGGCGACAATAGAGGAGGTAACCAAGGAAGCTATCAAACTCCACCACCAAGTATTGGAAGCAATAGGAATCCGGGGTAATGGAGTACCTAGAGGAGCTACAACAATAATCGAGGCAATAGAGGTGCTCAAAGTAATGGTGGAAAGACATTTGGAACAACGAGTACAATACAGTGTAATGGGGAAAAGGGTAACTAGGTATTTGGGAGATGATTAATTTATGGGCATTTAAGATATTCGTAACTTTTAAATAAAAGTATTTATTTGCAAACTTCGGGACAAATTATTATGCGCGCAGCTTTCATTAAAAGAAAAATAAAAGTTTACATGAAATTGGTGGAGAGCCGAGAGACAATCTTGGCCCCTACACCCTTAGCAACAACAAAGCTACAACAATTATTATTATTATTATTATTATTATTATTATTATTATTATTATTATTATTATTATTATTATTATTATTATTATTATTATTATTATTATTATTATTATTATTATTATTATTATTATTATTATTATTATTATTATTATTATTATTATTATTATTATTATTATTATTATTATTATTATTATTATTATTATTATTATTATTATTATTATTATTATTATTATTATTATTATTATTATTATTATTATTATTATTATTATTATTATTATTATTATTATTATTATTATTATTATTATTATTATTATTATTATTATTATTATTATTATTATTATTATTATTATTATTATTATTATTATTATTATTATTATTATTATTATTATTATTATTATTATTATTATTATTATTATTATTATTATTATTATTATTATTATTATTATTATTATTATTATTATTATTATTATTATTAGGGTAGAGTTCCGGTGAGAACGGGGCTTATCGTGAGAACCGTGAGAACAACTCTCAACCGTCCATCAAATAAGACTCACGGCTTTGAGATTAAAGCGCGCTGGTGTTAAAATTTCACGAAAAACAAAAAATAAGAGTGTACATGTCAGCAATATCAAGCCTACGTAACAAAATCAAACCACACGAAACAAAATCAATCGATTTCACCATTAATCCTTCCTTAATTTGTAAATTTTTGTCTTTCGATATCAAATTTAGTAATCTAAAATCGTTTATTCATCATCAATTCTTTGTGTTCAAGCGCAAATCGAGTCAATTTGTTCAAACTTTTGCATTCATCGGCTATTCAGTTATTTCAAGATCAAAACTTTGTAACAAAAATCGGAATTGATTTGGTCATTCATCCGGAATTATTGTTTTCTCTGATCAATATTGAGGTATGTTCATTCAATATTATTTAATTCGTTTCTGAATCGATGTTAAAGTTGAATTTGATTAAATTCAACTTAATTTCGGATTTGATTAAATTTAATTAACTAGATGTAATGTACAGAACCACAAAAACATTAATTTTATAATGAAAAGTGTTAAATTAGGGTTTATAGTTTGTTTGTTTGGTTTTAGAAGGATGATAAACGCAAATGTACTTTGTGGTGAGAAACAATGTACTAAAAATAATGAGAAAGGAAAAGTGTGCAATTTGAAGTAACTGAAAAGTAATTTTGCATGTAAAAATAATGTCTTTGTGTTGGTGTGTTTGTGTTGTACACGTTTCATAAGGAAATGTCCAATCAGTCTTAGTGAAATGTGCATTATATATAATAAGTATGTGCATGTGATAATTACGTTTTGCAAGTGGTCTTGCAACTGTTCAATATGTCAAATGACGGATTGTAAGTTTTGCTTAAGTGGTGAAAAGACACAACTATTCACCTTAATTTCAATATTAATTCTAAATGTACATTATATTAATTATAAAAAAACATGTTCCATCAAATAAATTGTCCACTATCTATAGTATATTCATAATTTGCATTTTCTGATAATTAGGTGCAACTAAAATATCATTAAGCACTGTTTGGAAAATGTACATTATATAATATTAAAAGGTACATTAAATTATTTTAAAAAGAACATGGAACATTATTTGGAAAATAAATGTGCTTTCAATTTAATTCAAATGTCCATTACGTATATTTATAGTGTGAATATCTTTGTTTTATGCGAGACATTTAACTAACATAGATAACTTCTCCCAATTTATTAATTACCATGATTATGTTTGTGGCAGTTGAAAAGACACAACTGTTCACCAAATTTAATCTCTTATACTGAATTAATCCACTATATAAACCAACGAGTACACAATTACTTTTCCATCTTACCTTCATTTCTAAAACCTTTTCCAATAACCAAAACTTTTAATCTCTTCAGAAAAGTATTTAATTTTCTTAAAAAAAAAAACAATGGACTACTCAAAATGCACGATATTTGCCTACAAGAATGATGCTCACAAAGAAAATTTCATAAACCATTATAGGGATTGGAAAGTAAGCCGTTTTCTTCAAACTGGTTTGATGGAGATGACATTCTGTGGAGATGGATGTACCATCTCCCGAGAGTCCTTTACATTATTTCCTTACTACTCAGCCTTTGCTCGAAATTTTGTTTGAGCGACTTGGGAGGGAGGAAAAGAAAAACATGGCAATGGTGTGCAAGGGCTGGTCGAAGTGGTTCCTTATAGGGGACGACCCAGAGGTAAAGGAAAGGGATTATTATCGAGGGGCGGCTCGGAACAAAAAATGGTATAATCACCATCACAAAGGATCGGCGTCTCCTAGAAAGATTCTCGCTTTGCAGGACTCTATCTAGTCGTGCAGAAATAATTAGACATCATAAACAACAAGCACGACAATTTAGAAACTGAAGAGAAGAATATGAAATTGGTTTAGAAATATATTAAGTTAGTTTTCTATTTTATTGTTATTTTGTATTATCTTGTGTTTTTTTCTTTTTTTCAAAGATAAGCCTTAGTAGGCTTTATCATTTTGAAAGCCTTAAATGGCTTTTGTAAATATTTTACTAATATTAATGAAATAGTATTGTGTCTATTTGTTTGTTTACTGTCATTAGAATTCAATACATTTTATATATGCTCTATCAAAATGGACAACAATATTTCCTATGAACATTAGCAGTAAAATAAATGTTCCTTTAAAGGCATGATAATGGACATTCGAAGGAATACATTATATATGAACCTTTATTTGTACGAAATAACTTGCTTATGTGGTGAAAAGACGCAATTATTCACATTAATTTGAATATTACTTCTAAATGTACATTATATTAATTATAAAAAAACATGTTCCATAAAATAAATTGTCAACTATATATATTCGTAATTTGCATTTTCTGATAATTAGGTACAACTAAAATATCATTAAGCATTGTTTGGAAAATGTACATTATATAATATTAAAAGGTACATTAAATTATTTAAAAAAGAACATGAAACATTATTTGGAAAAAAATGTGAATTCAGTTTAATTCAAATGTCCATTACGTATTTTCATAATGTCCATATCTTTTTTTATGCAATAGATTAAACTAACATAGATAACTTCACCCAATTTATTAATTACCATGATTATGTTTGTGTCAGTTGAAAAGACACAACTGTTCACAGAATTTAATCTCTTTTAATCAATTAATCCACTATATAAACCCAAGAGTATACAACTAGTTTTTCATCCTACCTTTTCCAATAACCAAAACTTTTAATCTCTTCAGAAAAGTACTTAATTTTCTTAAAAAAAAAAAAAAAAAACAATGGACTACTCAAAATGCCTGATAGTTCCCTTCAAGAATGATGGTTACAAACAAAATTTCATGGCCCATTATAGGGAATGGAAAGTAAGCCGATTTTCTTCAAACTGGTTTGATGGAGATGACATTTCTGTGGAGATGGATGTACCATCTCCCAGTCGTCCTTTACATCAATTGCTTACTACTCAGGATTTGCTCGAGATTTTGTTTGAGCGACTTGGGAGGGAAGAAAAGAAAAACATGGCCAAGGTGTGTAAGGGTTTGGTCAAAGTGGTTCCTTATAGGGAACGACCCAGAGGTAAAGGAGAGGGATTATTACCAAGGCGCGGTTCACGGAAATGAAAATGGTGTGATAACTATCACAAAGAATAATCGGATGCTTGAGAGATTCTGCATGTGCACGACTATGACTAATCGTGCAAAAATAATTAGACATCACAAAAGACAAGAACGACGATTTTTAAAGGAAAGAGAAGAAGAATATGAAATTGAGGAACAGTCTGGGGATGAGAATTATTATGACTCCGACTGTTAGATTAGTTTAGAAATATGTTGTGTTATCTTCTCTTATTGTTATTAGGTATTATCTTGTGTTTTTTTTTTCAAAGATATAAGCCTTAGTAGGCTTTACCATTTTGAAAGCCTGAAATGGCTTTTGTAAATATTTTCTAATATTAATTAAATAATATTATGACTATTTCTTTGTTTAATGTCATTAGCATTCAATACATTATATATATGCTATATCAAAATAGACAACAATATTTCCTATGAACATTATCATTAAAATAAATGTTCCTTTACAGGCATGATAATGGACAATGAGCATATTAGAATTGGATTACTGCATATTAGAATTGGATTACTGCATTATTGACGCAATAATATTCAATATACTTACTTACTTAACTACTGTTGAACCAGACAATGAGTACAAGTGATGCAACTACGTCTTCTTCTACAAATAACAACTTTAAAACACCAAGAACAAGAATTGAAACATTAAATGCACTCCAGTACATTCCATTCTGTCCAGAGGAAAAAAAACCTAAAGTAGGACAAGTATTTGAAACGCTAGAATCAGCAGAGTTATTCTACAAAGAATATTGTACAATCTGTGGGTTTACGCCAAGGCTTGCAACAACAAAAAGGATTAAAGGCAATGAGTTACCAAACAGTTTTGCATTAAGGAATGTTGTCTACAATAGGCAAGGTGTAAAGGAAAGTAGGAAAAGGAAGAGGATCGATATCGATACCGATATCTTCTTGAGAATGATGCGAGAATCTGTGTGATGTATATAAGCCGTGTGAGGCCGATTACAAGAATTGACTGTCGTGCATTAGTGCAGTTTAAATACCAAGAAAATGGAACTTATATTGTTACCAGATTCGATGAAGCGCATAACCATCCACTTGCTTCGCCTGAATCTACAATATTCTTGAAAGGAAACCGAAAAATGACAGAGGTACAGAAGCAATTTGTCACAAAGGTAAAGGTGCTAAAACTAGGTGGTGTGAAAGCCTATAGAGGTTGGAAGGAGCTGTGTGGAGGTTACAACAACATTGGGGCTATCGAGGTTGATTTCAAAAACTTTGTCGGGGGACATAAAAACCTACATTGGTAATTTTGATGCACAAATGTTTGTTGAAAATCTTATTGGGAGAAAAGACACATGCGGTTCATTTTACTTTGATTTTATAGTAGATGAAAACAAGTGCCTGGCTGGAGTGTTTTGGGCGGATCCGATCTGCATAAAGAACTACATGCTTTGTTCGGTGAGGTTTTATCAAATGAGATGCTACATATAGAACAAACAAGTACGATATGGTGTTTGTCCCTTTCACAGGAGTTGATCACCACAAAAGGTGCATAACGTTTGAAGTCGCGTTGTTAGGTGATGAAAGTATTGAGTGTTATACATGGCTGTTCAAGACATTTTTGGAAGCAATGGGTGGGTGCCAACCGAGAATTATAATTACTGATCAGGACAAATCAATGAAGTCGGTGGTCCCGGAAGTGTTTAAGGAGTCAACACACAGACTGTGCATGTGGCACATAATGAAGAAACTAAGAGAGAAAGTCGGTTAATCAACTGTTTCAAGATGAGGATTTTAAGACCAGGCTCAATAGGTGTGTTTGGAACAACCAACTTGAGCCGATGAATTCGAAGAACAATGGGAAAGATAATGACCGATTATCAACTTGTAGAACACGAGTGGTTTTCAGATTTGTATAATCTCAGGGAACAGTGGATCCCTGCCTACTTTAAAGATGTTTCAATGTCTGGCTTGATGAGGGTTACTTCTAGGTCTGAGAGTGAAAACAGTTTCTTTGACAGGTTCCTCACACCTCATTTGACCCTTGTTGAGTTTTGGGTGTGCTATGAGAGTGCCTTGGAAGCACAAAGACACAAGCAGTCCAAATTGAACAGTGACAACAAACACTCGGGAAATCCCACGGAAAACAAAGTCAAACCTTGAAGTCCATGCTTCTGAAATGTACTCGCACAACATTTTCAAAGACTTCCAAACAGAATTGGTTGCACTTTGTCGATTGCCGTTTTAAAGATGTGGAGAAGATTGATGAGACAAAAATATATATTCTAACAGACTTGCAGATGCCAAATAAGTCATGGAACGTAGCATATTCACCCGATAACATGGAGATTACTTGTTCTTGTTCTATGTTTCAGAGAATGGGCTTGTTGTGCAGGCACGCCTTTGGATTCTACACAACCAAGATTTTCGAAAAATACCGAAAAGACATAACGCAAAGATGGACAAAAGCTGCAATGAGTAAGCCTGTCTTTGACAAAGATGGCAAATTGATAGATGTCTCTCAAAAGTTTTCTGACCGGAAAAGTTTGAGTCGAAATGTGGCAAGAGGTTTATTCTTGTGTCAGCGTAGCTGAGTGTGATGATAACGACATGAAGCTTTTGATTGAAAAAGCGAGAGATATTAGATTGGATATGATTAGTAACGAAGTGTACCAAAAAGAAGAAAGACAAGATGAAAGAAATAGAAAAGTACGTGGGCTGCAAAATACCCGAGAAGTTGGTGATTCATGTTCCTAAAAAATCTAAAAACAAGGGTAGGACCAAGGGCAAGAGAATTGAATCACAAATGTTAAAAGCCCTAAAGAAGAGAGGAAAAGAGAAGAGGTACTGCAAAACATGTGGCCGCCAAGGACACAACTCTAGAACTTGCAAAGAAACAAACCATCCGACGGTATCTATAATTTGGTTTCTTGTTAAAGCATATTACATTAATGTTAAATAATTATTAAATTATACAAGCATAGCGGATAGTATTTACCTTCCAAAATCTTCAATCTTATATGGAGGCACATAAGCTCTTTGTGCAATGAACATTATGGTTGTTCTAAAGGCACAGATGAAAATTTCAGCAATGTATATTTGATTAACATTAAATCTATTATCAATTTAGTTGTTCATTTTGGCCATTTTCTCCTTATAAAATCTGATATTTAATCTACATTTTGATGCATATTCACCAAATACTACCATGAAGATGACGGCGATGAAGGAGATGAATCTGATGATGTGGAGGACGACGATGAAGAAGATGAATCTGATAACGAAGTGGAAGGTGCAAATTTTTGATTCAAGGATAGACATCCATAATATACACTACGAGAACATTCTTAAAGGCTTGTATGCACAATTCGATTATACTGCCAAAGTACATTACTCTTATAGGGAAAGTATATTTCATTTTTATTAAAGCATCATTATTGTTGTTCTGCAAGGAACATTCTTAAATGCTTGTATGTACATTACTCTTATAGCCAAAGTACATTACTCTTATAGGGAAAGTATATTACATTTTTATTAAAGCATCATTATTGTTGTTCTGTAAGGAACATTCTTAAAGGCTTGTATGTACATTACTCTTATAGCCAAAGTACATTACTCTTATAGCCAAAGTATATTACATTTGTATTAAAGGTTCATTATTGTTGTTCTGCAGGGACAACATCAACTTGATTGGAATTGTTTTCCCATAGTACAATAATTTTAAGACGTTTTGCACAATAAACATTATTGTTGTTCAGTAAGAACATAATAAACTTTATTGAAATTTGTTTCCGGAATATAACACTCTCTTGAATTAAAATTTTTTCAAACTTCAGGTTGTACGACTCGCAGCTTCCTCAATATATGTTACATTACTCACACACGTCACAAACGAAACTAAAAAAAGTTTTTACGGCTTCAATTCAGCATCTTCCTCATCTTCATCATCATATTCTTCCCATGGCGATTGGGTTTGAACGGAAATCCATTGCCTTCTTTAGTACAACATCAAAACATACATTGCCTTCTGTTGAAATCATATATGAAATGTATTTCTTCCGAGAATCGAGGGGAGCATCCTAGCAAAATAAAGAAAACAAGGGATTAGAACATGTACAAATGTGTACTGAATTATGTATTAAAAATAATTGTATTACTTCTAAAACTCACATCGCCTTTTTTAAGCCCACAGGTCCAATTTAGATTACCCTTAAATGTCTCCATATGTCTCATAACGTAAACACCACAATCAGTCTTGTTAGTGTTGTTTCTCCACTTCATCTTTGCAAGAATAGGCTGCAGTTTTTTAATGCGATCAACTTTTACCTTTGAAACACCGATGTCTTTTAAGTATTCTGCTAGAACATTACGCTGGCGGAGAAGGGGTGCAGAAAAACATTAGGACACTAATAATTATGAGGTACAATATCACAAAAATTAGAAAATTAAGACAGACACAAAATTTTTGGGGAAGGTACACTCTATGTAAAGTCATTGTACATTCACAATAATGAATAAGAACAGTATGTAGTGCTGTTAAGCAAAAGAGAGCATAGAATCTTACAAAAGACAGTGGTCTATTGTGGAAAAATTCTTCTGGTTTTCCGTCACGATACACATTATCAATGATGATGAACTTATACTTGTTGATGTCAATGACTAGTAAATTGTAATGCCTTTTATATATAATTGGGAAGAAGAACTGTAGATTTTAAAAGATTTAATTAGGCAACAAGCAAATTAAATATAACATGCAGAAAGAGTGTATATTGTCAATGCTAACCAAATCAATTCTATCTGGGTTAACCGAGAATTGGGTAAACTCTTCTTTCATTATATCGTTAATCACAATAAAATTTTCAACAGTGTCCACTTCTCCATGAAGCATCATCAGATGCAAGACAAGTAAAGTTTTTGATGTTAATCAAGGGAAAAAACATTACAAAATTTACTTGTTGAAATAAGTTTATATAAATATTTGACTTACACACACAAAGTGTGGTGAAAAAAATCGATAAGGCTCGGAAGAGTTTCTTCTAGATTCCTTGGCATTCAAAAGTTTTGCCCAACAATCGATCACATCACTCGTTAAATATTTAGATTGTCATAGCGTTGCCATTTCAATACGCCCAAGAGAAATTTCACCCACATGCACAAGAAGTTCCCTGTTCGGGACTACCAAGTGTTAACTCAAAACAGGATACAGAACATTTTAAATTTAAATATTGTACATTAGTAGAGATATATATATATATACACCTGGCTAAATCGGTATGTTTTCCTCTACTATACGACACATAATCAAAGAATGCAATTAAAAACTCGTAAGAAGAGGAGTAATAATGCATGTATCTGTGCTTAGTAAATTACGATTTGCAAGGATGCTCAGAGACTCTGGTTGAGTACTTTCATGTTCATGAACATTTTCATTGTTGATGACTTCGCCCTTGGTAGTGTCACCACCAGCAACCATTATGCTCATTTATACTCTTGTCGTTTGTATTACTCACATCTGTCATGTTCTCATTCTTCTCAGAAGCATCATAGCCATCTGGTATAATATTCCCTTCTGTACAACCTACCTCCATTCTTCTCTTCTTAACCATAACAGTCTCATTGTTGTCAGGGACACCAATATCATCGGTACTCTTCTCTTTCTTTCCAACTACCTCATCGTCTATCTTCTCATCCCCAACAGTCTCATCACCCTCGTATAATTCTTCATCGACGAATCCGTTTCTTTGGGAAGGGCTTCTCTTGATAATCGCTTCACCTTTGTTAAAACGTCATCACAAACAATGTTGCACTTGGATGAAACCAAAGTGCAAAGATATTTGATTCTCAATATTCGAAGTCCATCCATCTACAAAAGTTAAAATATCTTTAAGATAGGTAACTTGTAAACAAGAATGTGCTTTTAATACTTTAAGAAAGATCATTTAATTAAACCAAAAGTACATTTACAATTATTGGATATAAATTGTTTAGAAACTTACGTTGTTTTTTGTCAACCCACAAGTCCAATCATGACCCCCTTGTACGTTTCCATGTGTTTCATTGTGTAAATACCACAGTCAACAACATTTTGATGGTTTCTCCAAGGCATTTTCAATACAGCAGGCTCCATTGCTCTTACTCATTCCTTCAAATCACCAATGTCATTGAAATATTCTGCCAAAGCATTACGCTGCATGGAAAAATTCAGATCAAACTATATAGAGAGACCATGCAAAAAATATGACATTGTAAAAGAAAAAATAACCAATGAAAGGCAACTGAACAATTACCATATTCCAAGGTTTGTTTCCATAACGAGTTTTTGGGGTTTCATCATGCTGTTGATTATCAAGAATGACAAACTTGTTCTTCTCCATATTGAATACGAGCAGGTAAAAATGCTTGTCGGATATTATTGGGAAAAAAAACTGTTTTATATAAGAAATGATTAGAAGATACAACAGACATAAAATTAGCAGCAGAAAACACTATGTATTGACTATATATATTGTTTGAGCTAACCATATCAACTTTTGTCACATCAATAATACCAGCATGATTTAACTCATTTCTAAAATGCCTCTTGAATAATTCCAATTCTCTTTCAAATTTGAATTCTTTCCTTTGCCCTTGAAATGCTTGTTTTACACAGAACATAATATTGTTCTATTAATATACACTTGTATAACATAAAATTATTGTAATATAGAATGAAATAAAATTTTACATACAAATACGAGGGTTGAAGCAAAGAATCGACGTGGTCTTTGAAGATTTTCTTTCAAGTTCATTGAAATTCAAGTAAGTGACCAACAATCAACCACAAAGATCTGCTATATACCGAGGTGGATTTAGAGATGCAAAAAGATATCGGTACCCACGACATTCTTAAACTCAAAGAGCTTCTCACGGTTCGGACGTTACACAAAACAAGTCAATTAATTACACATATGTACATTATCTTTATTAATAATGCACATAATACCCAAACGAAATGTACAGAATGATTAAATAAAAGGAACATAATGAGTAGAATAAAATATACCTAGCAAGAACAGTGCCTTTTCCCTTGGTGTAGTAGACGTAGTCAGCAATACAGTGCTGAAACTTAGATGGCTCTGTACATGGGTCAGTGTCTCCTCTTAGTAAATCAAGTTCAGTACTAATATCTAAGCTTGGATTGGGATTGGTTGCCTTGGGTTCTTCACTATAATCTTCAGATAACATGCTACATACAAGGGTATTTATAAGATTATCCGTATTGGCTTCTTCCTCATTCTCCGCGTCACTATCAACATAAAGATGCTTCGAATCATTTCGTACATTTTTGTCATCATCTTTTTTATTGTCAACATTCCCATTTTCACACTCCCCTTCTAACACCTCTTTGTTGTTGTCACACTCCTCTTTTGACACCTCTTTCTTGTTGTCTTCATTCCCATTTTCAACCTCAACCGATTCAACTTTGTTTTCTTCCTCACTCTCCTTTTGACACCCCTTCCTTGTTATCTTCATTCCCATTGTCAACTAATTCACCTTCTTTTCTCAATGCACAAGGCTTCTGGAATAGTTGAAATGTATCAAATTAAAGAACAATACACTTAAGCACCAAGTTAACATAATATAACAAAAAATATGATCAACATATTTACCTTTTTGTATGTATAAAAAATCGGCCTCTTCAATGACATGCTTTCAACCTGAATACTATTTTTTAAAGTTATGTTTACATTATTCAAAGCTTCAACAACCAAAGGATGATTACTAACATCAATCTCAAAGCAGTAGAGAACAACATCTGGAATATCAAAGAACATTAATACCAACAGAACTTTCACTATCAGTGAGCCGTGCTCATTTGACAAATTGAGTAAACTAAATGCATGATCACAGAGCTTCTGAGCAGTCCTGTTCTCCTTAATTATTGATGCTCCTTTTTCTAACTTAGCCTTAACAGATGATATGTTCTGAGCTAAACTAGTTATACATTTAGCAAGATCAAGAATATACTCCTCCGTGTAGTCCTTTGTTTGATAGATAGATTCGACACTTGTATTGTCAACCACCTCCTCCATTGGTGCTTCCAACTTACCATTTCCAAACATACCGCTTTTCATCTCATCCTTCTCTCTCGATGTTAACAAACTACTAGTCCAACCTACCAACGTATAATAATCTCTCTCAACTTTTCGTTCCACATGAACAACGCGATCAACATAGATAAGCTGCAAAAAAAAAAAAAATTAATTACAAGAGAATGAAAACGTACCTTCCAATGTTAAATTAATTTATGAACTTCAAATATATTTTTTGGGACTTTTTACCTCCAAAAACAACAGTGGCCCGCCGAAGTGAGTCTCCTTTTCCACCCACTCAATCTTGCTTTCTTGCAAACTTTTTAACAAAAAGGAACACCAATTGTAATATTTGATTTCATCAACATTCATCAACGATTTTAAAACATGATGATTAACCAAAGGCTTTTGCGTGTTTCTCATTAGCAAAGAAACAAAGAAACACAACAAAGTTAACCTTGAATTCATCACCACCATGATCATGATTTATTAACCAATTCTCAAGCGTTTTGAGTGGAACTTGTCCATCTTTTATACCAAATTGTTGCTTCCATTTGCCATAAAACTCTTGAAACTCTTCTGATTCAGTATGAGTTTTGGATAATTCAACTGTTTTAGGGCCTATTGGAAATCCAAATGTTGATCTTACATCAGAAACCTTCAAGTACAACTTCTCACCATCAAGAAGATCGATCACGATTTTGGTATGGGCTATCTTTGCTTAATTAACCAGTACCCAAGCTTTAAAGGAATGGAACGAACTCTTAACCAAAACAGCCCACTAAATCCAATCTCTTCTAGCGCGCACCACTGTTCGTATGACAAACGTTCAACTACCTCAACTACTCCTGTAGGAGACATTCTCGTATATGCACTTTTAAACGAAGAGAAATCAAACTTCTGCTTACACTTGGAACCCAATACCATCTTATTACTTACTTTACCCTTTTGAGGACTTTCTTTACGTGCAAGAATAATTTGTTTATTAACAGAAACAATTTGTTTCTTAACTGCAAGATCATCGTCACTTTCTTCATTTATCTTCTTTGCGAAAGATTTTATAGACTTAGATTTACTGTTAATAGTAGCTGATTTACGCTTTCTTGTAAATGGAGCACACTCATTTTTACCATCAGTGGAACTTTCAGTTGGTGGAAAAATAAAAGTAACTTTTCTCCGCTTTTGATTTTTTATCTTCCCCGCTCCATAGTCTGTAATAATAAAATGAAATTACGAAACAAGTAGAGATAATCGGGTTATCTAATTTTAGGAAATGTACATTAATCGAAAATATAATGTTCTTTTAGATGATTCAGAACAATTTCTATATTAATAACAAACGGCACATTAATTTAAGCTGAATATCCATTATATTATTACCTTCAATTAAAAACCCAAAAATTCACAATTAGAGATAATCATCAGTTACCTAATTTTAGGAAATGTACATTAATCGCAAATATAATGTTCTTTTAGATGATTCAGAACAATTTCTATATTAATAACAAACGGCACATTAATTTAAGCTGAATGTCCATTATATTATTACCTTCAATTAAAAACCCAAAAATTCGCAATTAGAGATAATCATCAGTTACCTAATTATACGAAATGTACATTAATAACAAATATAATGTTCTTTACATATTTCAGAACAGTTCCTATATTAAAAACAAACGGCATATTATTTTAAACTAAATGTATTATATTATTACATTCAATTGAAAATATAAAATTGACATGTAGAAATAATCACCAGTTACCTAATTTTAGGAAATGTACATTAGTCACAAAGATAATGTACTTTTAGATGATTCAGAAAGATTTCTATATTAAAAACAATACGCACATTAATTTAAAGCTGTATGAACAATATATATTATTTCCTTCAATTAAAAATTCAAAATTAACAGAAACTAGAAAGTAAATGTTAAAAGAATACTTCAGAGATATAAAATTGGGGAAGAACAATGCGAATGTGTTTCTAAAGGTAGAAAAAATAATTCAAGCACATTAATCCGAATTAATTTTTAACAGTAAAGTAGTATAAATATCAGAAATCAAAACATCAAAATTATACTGCTATTGAACAATTAAGTGATCCAAATTAAACATTATATTAAGTTATGATAGAGAAGAAACAAAATTGAAAAGAAAATACCTTAGTATAACGGAGGAAATTGGGCGTAACTTCAAAATTATACTGCTGTTGAACAATTCTCCTATGACAACGTCTATACTTGTAATGTAAAACGACCGAGCTAAAAAAACTGGTTACTACTTTTTTTTTTTTACTCCGTTTCTTTTTTCTTGTAGGTAGTTAGTTACTATTATAATGTAATCGTTAAAAAATAAAGGAAATGATACCCTAAAATAGTTAGTTAGTTACCTTGAAGCTTGGCCACTACAAAGTCCCCCGAAAGGGGTGGCTTACATGCTCCATGTGTTGGTGCGAGAATGCATGGACCCGGGGATTCAACCCCTCGTCAACATAATTTTTTTTTTTTTTTTTTTTTTTTTTTTAAAAAAACGACACCCGACCCGACGGACCAAGTAAACCTTTTTTATTTTTTTTTTCTTTTAGTATAACAAGGGCGGGGGGAACGGGACGAGAAAGATTTTAGAGTTGGATTAACCGGATCCTTGCTTCTCATTTGAAGGCGGCAAGACACCCTAGAGGGGCCGGGTATCCTAAAACGGGACGGGAAAGGGTTTAGGGTTTGATTAGGCGGACCGCTACCGCGGATCCCCCTAATCAAACCCTAAACCCTTTCCCTTGTTTGTCATTCGAAGGCGGCAAGACAAAAAGACACCCTAGAGGGGCCGGGTATCCTAAAACGGGACGGGAAAGGGTTTAGGGTTTGATTAGGGGGATCCGCGGTAGCGGTCCGCCTAATCAAACCCTAAACCCTTTCCCTTGCTTCTCATTCGAAGGCGGCAAGACAAAAAGACACCCTAGAGGGGACGAGTGAACCCTTTTTTGGGGGGGCCGGGTATCCTAAAACGGGACGGGAAAGGGTTTAGGGTTTGATTAGGCGGACCGCTACCGCGGATCCCCCTAATCAAACCCTAAACCCTTTCCCTTGCTTCTCATTCGAAGGCGGCAAGACAAAAAGACACCCTAGAGGGGACGAGTGAACCCTTTTTTGGGGGGGCCGGGTATCCTAAAACGGGACGGGAAAGGGTTTAGGGTTTGATTAGGCGGACCGCTACCGCGGATCCCCCTAATCAAACCCTAAACCCTTTCCCTTGCTTCTCATTTGAAGGCGGCAAGACAAAAAGACACCCTAGAGGGGACGAGTGAACCCTTTTTTGGGGGGCGGGTATCCTAAAACGGGACGGGAAAGGGTTTAGGGTTTGATTAGGCGGACCGCTACCGCGGATCCCCCTAATCAAACCCTAAACCCTTTCCTTTGCTTCTCATTCGAAGGCGGCAAGACAAAAAGACACCCTAGAGGGGACGAGTGAACCCTTTTTGGGGGGCCGGGTATCCTAAAACGGGACGGGAAAGGGTTTAGGGTTTGATTAGGCGGACCGCTACCGCGGGTCCCCCTAATCAAACCCTAAACCCTTTCCCTCGCTTCTCATTCGAAGGCGGCAAGACAAAAAGACACCCTAGAGGGGACGAGTGAACCCTTTTTTTGGGGACCGGGTATCCTAAAAACGGGACGGGAAAGGGTTTAGGGTTTGATTAGGCGGACCGCTACCGCGGATCCCCTAATCAAACCCTAAACCCTTTCCTTGCTTCTCATTTGAAGGCGGCAAGACAAAAAGACACCCTAGAGGGGCCGAGTGAACCCTTTTTTGGGGGGCCGGTATCCTAAAACGGGACGGGAAAGGGTTTAGGGTTTGATTAGGCGGACCGCTACCGCGGATCCCCCTAATCAAACCCTAAACCCTTTCCCTTGCTTCTCATTCGAAGGCGGCAAGACAAAAAGACACCCTAAAGGGGACGAGTGAACCCTTTTTGGGGGGGCCGGGTATCCTAAAACGGGACGGGAAAGGGTTTAGGGTTTGATTAGGCGGACCGCTACCGCGGATCCCCCTAATCAAACCCGAAACCCTTTCCCTTGCTTCTCATTCGAAGGCGGCAAGACAAAAAGACACCCTAGAGGGGACGAGTGAACCCTTTTTTGGGGGGGCCGGGTATCCTAAAACGGGACGGGAAAGGGTTTAGGGTTTGATTAGGCGGACCGCTACCGCGGATCCCCCTAATCAAACCCTAAACCCTTTCCCTTGCTTATCATTCGAAGGCGGCAAGACAAAAAGACACCCTAGAGGGGACGAGTGAACCCTTTTTTGGGGGGGCCGGGTATCCTAAAACGGGACGGGAAAGGGTTTAGGGTTTGATTAGGCGGACCGCTACCGCGGATCCCCTAATCAAACCCTAAACCCTTTCCCTCGCTTCTCATTCGAAGGCGGCAAGACAAAAAGACACCCTAGAGGGGCCGAGTGAACCCTTTTTTGGGGGTCGGGTATCCTAAAACGGGACGGGAAAGGGTTTAGGGTTTGATTAGGCGGACCGCTACCGCGGATCCCCTAATCAAACCCTAAACCCTTTCCCTCGCTTCTTCATTTGAAGGCGGCAAGACAAAAAGACACCCTAGAGGGGACGAGTGAACCCTTTTTTGGGGGCCGGGTATCCTAAAACGGGACGGGGAAAGGGTTTAGGGTTTGATTAGGCGGACCGCTACCGCGGTCCCCCTAATCAAACCCTAAACCCTTTCCCTCGCTTCTCATTCGAAGGCGGCAAGACAAAAAGACACCCTAGAGGGGACGAGTGAACCCTTTTTTGGGGGGCGGGTATCCTAAAACGGGACGGGAAAGGGTTTAGGGTTTGATTAGGCGGACCGCTACCGCGGATCCCCCTAATCAAACCCTAAACCCTTTCCCTCGCTTCTCATTCGAAGGCGGCAAGACAAAAAGACACCCTAGAGGGGCCGAGTGAACCCTTTTTGGGTGGGGGGGTATCCTAAAACGGGACGGGAAAGGGTTTAGGGTTTGATTAGGCGGACCGCTACCGCGGATCCCCCTAATCAAACCCTAAACCCTTTCCCTCGCTTCTCATTTGAAGGCGGCAAGACAAAAAGACACCCTAGAGGGGCCGAGTGAACCCTTTTTTGGGGGGCCGGTATCCTAAAACGGGACGGGAAAGGGTTTAGGGTTTGATTAGGCGGACCGCTACCGCGGATCCCCTAATCAAACCCTAAACCCTTTCCTCGCTTTCTCATTCGAAGGCGGCAAGACAAAAAGACACCCTAGAGGGGACGAGTGAACCCTTTTTGGGGGCCGGGTATCCTAAAAACGGGACGGGAAAGGGTTTAGGGTTTGATTAGGCGGACCGCTACCGCGGGTCCCCCTAATCAAACCCTAAACCCTTTCCCTTGCTTCTCATTCGAAGGCGGCAAGACAAAAAGACACCCTAGAGGGGACGAGTGAACCCTTTTTTGGGGGGGGCCGGGTATCCTAAAACAGGACAGGAAAGGGGTTAGGGTTTGATTAGGCGGACCGCTACCGCGGATCCCCTAATCAAACCCTAAACCCTTTCCCTTGCTTCTCATTTGAAGGCGGCAAGACAAAAAGACACCCTAGAGGGGACGAGTGAACCCTTTTTGGGGGGCCGGGTATCCTAAAACGGGACGGGAAAGGGTTTAGGGTTTGATTAGGCGGACCGCTACCGCGGATCCCCCTAATCAAACCCTAAACCCTTTCCCTTGCTTCTCATTCGAAGGCGGCAAGACAAAAAGACACCCTAAAGGGGACGAGTGAACCCTTTTTTGGGGGGCCGGGTATCCTAAAACGGGACGGGAAAGGGTTTAGGGTTTGATTAGGCGGACCGCTACCGCGGATCCCCCTAATCAAACCCGAAACCCTTTCCCTTGCTTCTCATTCGAAGGCGGCAAGACAAAAAGACACCCTAGAGGGGACGAGTGAACCCTTTTTTGGGGGCCGGGTATCCTAAAACGGGACGGGGAAAGGGTTTAGGGTTTGATTAGGCGGACCGCTACCGCGGATCCCCCTAATCAAACCCTAAACCCTTTCCCTTGCTTCTCATTTGAAGGCGGCAAGACAAAAAGACACCCTAGAGGGGCCGAGTGAACCCTTTTTTGGGGCCGGGTATCCTAAAACGGGACGGGAAAGGGTTTAGGGTTTGATTAGGCGGACCGCTACCGCGGGTCCCCCTAATCAAACCCTACACCCTTTCCCTTGCTTCTCATTCGAAGGCGGCAAGACAAAAAGACACCCTAGAGGGGCCGAGTGAACCCTTTTTGGGGGCCGGGTATCCTAAAACGGGACGGGAAAGGGTTTAGGGTTTGATTAGGCGGACCGCTACCGCGGATCCCCTAATCAAACCCTAAACCCTTTCCCTTGCTTCTCATTTGAAGGCGGCAAGACAAAAAGACACCCTAGAGGGGACGAGTGAACCCTTTTTTGGGGGGCCGGGTATCCTAAAACGGGACGGGAAAGGGTTTAGGGTTTGATTAGGCGGACCGCTACCGCGGATCCCCTAATCAAACCCTAAACCCTTTCCCTTGCTTCTCATTCGAAGGCGGCAAGACAAAAAGACACCCTAAAGGGGACGAGTGAACCCTTTTTTGTGGGGGCGGGTATCCTAAAACGGGACGGGAAAGGGTTTAGGGTTTGATTAGGCGGACCGCTACCGCGGATCCCCCTAATCAAACCCGAAACCCTTTCCCTTGCTTCTCATTCGAAGGCGGCAAGACAAAAAGACACCCTAGAGGGGACGAGTGAACCCTTTTTTGGGGGGCCGGGTATCCTAAAACGGGACGGGAAAGGGTTTAGGGTTTGATTAGGCGGACCGCTACCGCGGATCCCCCTAATCAAACCCTAAACCCTTTCCCTTGCTTATCATTCGAAGGCGGCAAGACAAAAAGACACCCTAGAGGGGACGAGTGAACCCTTTTTTGGGGGGCCGGTATCCTAAAACGGGACGGGAAAGGGTTTAGGGTTTGATTAGGCGGACCGCTACCGCGGATCCCCCTAATCAAACCCTAAACCCTTTCCCTTGCTTCTCATTCGAAGGCGGCAAGACAAAAAGACACCCTAGAGGGGACGAGTGAACCCTTTTTTGGGGGGCGGGTATCCTAAAACGAGACGGGAAAGGGTTTAGGGTTTGATTAGGCGGACCGCTACCGTCGATCCCCCTAATCAAACCCTAAACCCTTTCCCTTGCTTCTCATTTGAAGGCGGCAAGACAAAAAGACACCCTAGAGGGGACGAGTGAACCCTTTTTGGGGGGCCGGTATCCTAAAACGGGACGGGAAAGGGTTTAGGGTTTGATTAGGCGGACCGCTACCGCGGATCCCCTAATCAAACCCTAAACCCTTTCCCTTGCTTCTCATTCGAAGGCGGCAAGACAAAAAGACACCCTAGAGGGGACGAGTGAACCCTTTTGGGGGACGTGATTAAAATTAGGGGGTTGAGTATCTTAAAACGGGACAGTGAAGGATTTATGGTTGCATCAGGCGGACAATGTCTCGCTTAGTTCAACCTCAAACCCATTCCCTTATTTTAAGAGGATAATCTTTGAAAGAAATGCGGGGTTAAAGCTTTGGTACATCGTTACATAGTAGTATGGACATTTTTAAAATGTTGAAAGTACATTATAGTTGATCGATCTTTGAATCGGCTTTACATTAGAAAGGGTCAATTCTAAACAATTAAAGCTTAGGTAGATGATAATAATTTAGATTCAAATAAACATTCATAATAAACTCGCTAATATGTTCGACAATAATACTTAATCAAAACGCATATGTTCCTAAACTTAACCGCATATTATAATTATACATAAATTAACATCAAAGTTCTTAACGCTTTTCGTTCATCGCAAATGATGGATGAACACTGCTCTCACCCTCCAGCAAGTCCTCCTTTAGATGTCTCTTATAACCGTCTATTAATTCCATAGCCTTCACGACTGCTGGCCAAGGTATAGTTTTTTCACCATCAAGAAGAGCATATGATTCTCGTACAGCTGTGACACCGGTGAGAAACTGACGGTCCATGTCAGCCTCTGTGTACTGTTTTTGTCTATTAGCTTCAAGTTGTCGGGCTATCTTTGTCTCTTTCAGCCGTGATAAACTTCATCTGCGCTTGAAAGAATGTCCACCTCTGTTGTAGTGACTTTGCATTCATTTCAGCTATTTCCAGTTTCTCGTACAGCGCTTCCTGATGTTCTTCTAATACTTCGTTTTGACCAAGCACCTCAATAAGATGTTGATCCAGTGAATCTCTTTCACGTTTAGTTTCAGCGAGATCATACTCAACATTAGCGAGTTTTTGCTCGATATCCGACATTATTTCCATATTGGTAACCGAACTCATATTCTCGTTCGTGCAAAAATAAACGTATTTTAAAAAGAGTGACAATAAACTTAAGGCAGTATGGGAAGTACCAACTTCAACCATATTTAAGGCCATATTGTAGGGTAAAACAAATTAACGTGGGCTTTCACATTGTATAATCATGCAAAGAGCAAACAATGTTATTGTGAAAACAGATTACAAAGAAAAGGTAAAATAATCTTCTCCTGCAAATATTAAGCACATTGCAGTTGAAATATCTACTATACTTAATTTTGGCAAAACGTTCAAGCCACAAATGCGGTTTGATTTTCGACCTAAAACAACTTTTAATTCATCCGGGACTATAGTATATATTTCTTTTCACAAGATAAAAAAACATACTGATTAATCAAATAATACTTATAAATGAAATAATCTAAATGTTATATAGGCTACTATATTACATAAACCAGATCACCTTTTCAAGGGAGTGAAGACGTTTTCTATATGATTATTCCATAGATTTTGTAATTAGCACACTTGTTTAGACAAGTATTTATAGTGAGTTTTATATTTAAAGTGATTTTGAAACAGTCTTGAATGGCTTTTGTAAGTATTTCTAATATTAATTAAATAGTATTGTGTCGTTTCTTTGTCATTAACATTCAATACATTTTTTATATATGCTATATCAAAGTGCACAACAATATTTCCTATGAACATTATCAATAAAATAAATGTTCCTTTAATGGCATGACAATGGACATTGGCAGGAATACATTAGATAGAAACATTTATTTGTATGAAATAAATTACCAGAGCATATTACTATTCCATTACTGCATTATTCTTGCAATAATATTCGATATACTTATTTACATGAAGATATGCATTTCTTTTGCAGGTAAAAAATAATAAGAACAAAAAAAAAAAAAAAAAAAAAAAAATTAGAGTACCTTTTAAGGCAAAGAAGACGGTTTGTATGAGTATTCCTTAGATTTTGTAATTACCACAGTAGTTTAGGTAAGTATTTATAGTGAGTTTTACATATAAACTGCTTTGGATAAGAATAGGAGAAGTTACAATTTATGAGTGTAGTATTATTTGTCTTTTCACATGCATTAGTTTACAACTTCCATTTGACACATGTCTCATTTAAGTAAATAATCATGAATAGTGGTGTCTTTTCACCTGAATTATTTTACAACTTGCATCTGAGAGTGTAATTATTAGATGCATTAATTTATATTATTTAATTTAAATGGTACATTGTTATTGCACGTAATGGACATTGTAAATACAGTGATGGGACAATTCTTTTCATGATGTATCGAAAATTCAAAAATTACAAAAGGTACTACGTCAATATAATGAAATATCATTAACAAATAAGAGAATGTACTTATATTCTTATATTCTGAATGGACATTGAAAATCAACAGTAGGTACAAGGGGTATGAGGTAAATATAAAACTTATACTCAAATGTACCTCACCTGTTTATATATAATATTACTCGGTTTGATTTAATAGAATAAAAGCAAGTTCGACGCTGGTCGGAAATTGACGTTGGGATAGAGTCAAAATCTTCTTCTTCACTGTCTACAACAACAAGATTTCCTAACTCGGGTGCCAAATGATATTGAAACAAGTGCAATGTCCTCCTTGTTAAGAGATTGTCTGTCAAGTAACAAAGACACCTTCGGAAAACCACTACATTATCCCCGGTAGTCGTTCTAACCCCAAATGAAATGCTTGTCTATAATCTGCTTTCATATTCCTCTCTTAAACGGGCTTCCTCATTGTGTAGGATAAACATCTTAGCCCAACACTTGCATCTTTGCTTCCATGTTATGTTTGTCAACTTGATTAACTTTTTGAAAGATTTGTAGCATGTAAGTTTCATCTTGTAGTCTTGTGTTTTTTACATAGTTATCCTCCACCCCTGCAATTATGGCGTCCTTCCCATTGAATAGCCATCCTAGCATTGTCTTCTTTGCATCAAGATGATGTGCAATGAATTGTTTTCTATCTTCCTCTTCAGAATTTGTTACCAATCCCAAGCAAAATAATGACATGATTTGCTCTGTAGATGATTTAAAATGGTTATGCCAAAATGTTCATTGGACGATAGCATTTAGAACATCATACTGTAAACTTTAAAAACACTATTAATTAAACGATGAACACTGTGAGCAATATTCAAAATTGAGTAAATTGTACAATTAGTATTTTAATTTACCTATTACTCGTATTTCATATGTTGTACACAATTTTCGTACTTGCCCCAATTATCCCAACACACGTAAAATCTCACACAATTGTAAACAATAAATAACATCCCATTAAACTTGACATGAACATCCAATTAAATTGAAAACGATGAAAAATGTAACCAACAAAAGAGGCGTGATTTTCATGTGATTTTGTCAATGATTTAAATCAACCAAGTATAATTACCTAAGAAATACACCAAAAGAATGGACGAAATTCAGGACAATTTAGTAAATGAACGTGATTACCTGGCAATGAAGAAGTATTGAAAACGAAGGTGGAGTATAACCAAAATTTATGGAGAAGTTACCTAATACTCCGTAGTTGAAAGAACTATTTTCTTTGGAAAGATTGTTTGAAAGAAGTATTCCTTTTATCTATTTTAGATTTACACCTAATTGTGTGTTTTATAAGAACATAAATTGCCTATACTTCCATAATAGGGTATTATTAGGTCCACCCTAGATTTACGTGTGTTGGGGTTATTTGGGCAAGTAGGAAAATTGTGTGCAACATATGATATACTTTTTTGTTAAATTAAAATACTACGTACTAATTGTACATATTTACTCAATTTCGAATATTGCTATTGGTGTATACGGAGTATATTTTTTTGTTTTCCTTAAAATGAACATTCTTGTATTAAAATGACCACGCACGATATAAATTAATTGTATCAATTGTGAGATCCTAAAGCAAGAAAGTTACACAAGATGTAAAATTGTTTTCCTTAAAATGAACATTCTCGTATTAAAGCAAGAAGATCATTGATTTTGGTGAACATTTGTTTTCTTTAAAATGGACAACTGATCATTATAGAATGTACATTATAACAAGTACCTTGGGTGAATGCACATCCAAAGATACAACTTTAATGTACATACGCCAAAGATCAAAAGTACAAAAGCAAACTAATAAATCATATTCAGGAACTATTTGTGAATGTCGTTACATGCTAATGCATGTCTAATAATCTTTATTACGATGTTTGTTGTGCTCAAATGTTAGTAGCGTGCATAAGTACTTGAATCTCAAAGATTGTCAACGATCTCATCTGCAAAAAAAAAAAAAAAACATGAAATTAGAATTTAATAACCAACAAAATAACATTGATTTGTTCTAAATAAGTTACAATTAAAATGTAAAACTCACATCAATTTTGGACAATCCGAGTCCCAAGTGGCTATTCCCATAAATGTTTCCATGTGCCTCATGGTGTAAATACCACAGTCAAAAATATTTCTATTATTTCTCCATGGAAGCATTGCTATTGTAGGATCCATGCCCATTACTATATTACTTTTCTCCATAGTTGATTGATTTTCACCCAAAAACCGTGCAAAAGCATCACCCTGTAACACAATAATAAAAATTAGACGAGATGAACCATAATATACATGAATTTACCAATGCAAGTGAACGATAATAATTCATAGTTGAGGAGAATGTAAATTTACCGTTCAAGTACACTATCACCATACTCTTCTAAGACACTCCCCCTTCTAATGCGGTTGTCAAGAATAATGAGACATTTCCTTGGCGGGTCGAAAAACGTACAACACAAAATGATTCTCAAGAGCAATAGGGAAGAAGAACTAGCATCAGGGAAAGAAACAATTGTAAGGTCACTGACAAATAAAGGTTAATTTCATGTTAAGTAATAGCACATTTTGAAAACTTTGACAAGACATTCACCGACTTCTATTTAAATAGACTACTACAAGTAATATCAATTTAATTTCAATTACTAAATGAAGTGAGGGACTCACTAGTTCAATGGATGGAAGATCAATCCACTCAAACTCATTTAATTCTACTTCGATGCGGCGCTTGAAAGGTTTGTAACGATGATCATCAATAGAAGCACCTGTGTTCTTCATTAATAACAACTGCACAATGAAGATAAAATTTTAGTAATGTGAAAATGTTGGAAATAGTAAATCAAACACGTGAAAACAATGACCAAACTTACATATGTAAATGTACTAAAAAAGAATCGTGTGGGATTGGTTGGATTCCCATCCTTTTCTTTGTAGTTTAGATATGCCGACCAAGAATCTATGACAAAGCTTGAGATATAGTGATACGGTTTTAATGACAACAGTTGATCCCAACCAAGGACATTATTTTTGAACTCAAATAACGTATTCATCGCACAAAAACAATAATAATAGAATTATGATTAGCAGCAGATATGTAAAGATGAACTATGTAAATGAATATAAAATATTTAATCTGCTGTATGTAATTACCAACTATTATCCACAGAGCCCTGGCCAGTGAACACATAATTTGAAATCCGATATTGCATTGATGTCAAAGGTATGAAGGGATTCGTGTCGTCAATAGCATCAAGGAGAGGTTCACGGGAAGGACTCTTACTAAAATGATATTGATTCCCTGTTTCGGATATAAAGATGGACGATCGCAGACAATTTCTTTCTTTTTTTACCCAGCTGCTGGTGCTGCATAAATGAAGAGTCCTCATCTTAAAGGAACACACCTAAACCGAATGACACAAAGCGGCGTTTGTAGGCGCATCCTTATTCCGTTCAAAGAATTAATTTTCTCACTTTACGAAGAGCCGCTATGTGTTTGCTAGCGAAGTGGGCTGGTTGTTGAAAACCTGGTCCGTTTGATATGACGTTTGAATTGGTGTTTCATTAAATGAGCAAGAATTTCTATCGGTGGCACTTCGCACGCCTTGTTCCAAAGGTAGCCCTAACAATGTCATGTTTGTCCCTCACAAATTCTTAATGCGTGGCCGGTTACAAGATGGATCAACAATCCCATCTTCAATTGGGCTGTCAGGAACATCAATCAACAAAGGATAAGAGGAGTTTTTTAAGATGCTACTCGAAGTGCGGCGAACTCTAGGACGATTAACAATCTCGTCTATTGTAGGGGTCGGCAACATCAATTATCGCAATGAAGAATTTTTTTGTCAACTGTTTGTAAAGTATGACAAATGCTAGGATGATGTACTACTCCTATTGTAGGACCTGTCGGAAACTTCAATTATCTCAGCAGAAGAAGAGTCTGTGTTGAATCTTGATGGAGGTTGACAAACGATAGGTGAATCGGGGACTGATTTGCACAACCATAGTGACATCTGTGTTCTTGATTTTAAATGTTGTTTTTTTTTAAAAAATAAAAAGAAAAAAAACATATAAGACAAAACATAAAGCCTCTAAAAATACGAGATATCCGAAAGAACATGCTAAACATTAAGAAAGTACATGAAGAAAATACATCCTAAATATTAAGCCATAGCAAAGAACATCAAAATTATTAGGAAATAATGTGTACAAATTCCAACATATTAATATGAAGCACATGTATCCGAAAGTAAATGCTAAACATTAGTAACAAACTACATCAAAATCATTAGCAAACAATTCGTATAAATTCCGACATATTGATATGAAGGACACGTATCCAGAAAGTAAATGCTAAACATTAAAAAGTACATGAAGAAAATACATCCTAAACATTTAAAAATATTAAGCCATAGCAAAGTATATCAAAATCATTAGGAAACAATGCGTATAAATTTAGACATATTGATGAACCTGAGAAATAATAGTAGGACTAATTTATAATGAACATCTTCGAACATTAACAACTAAGGAAACTATGTTAAATTCAAAAGCGAGATGAAAAGTAAACACAGTTGTTTTTAGCAAATAATTAAAGGCAAAGAGTATAACCTTCATTCCGATAGAGAGCGATAAGAGTAAATGAACGATCCGAGAATGAGAAAACGTCTTGTACAATTTAATTGACAAAGTTTATCAAAAAGTAATACGTAAGATATTAAAGAGAAGAAGTTTAAAGTGGCGGTTTTTTTTAAAAAAAATTGGGTCATACTATAATTTCGCAAGTCCATTTTTTATTTTATTTTTCTTTTTTTGTTTATTCCAACTACTAGAACCATTCATTTGATACTCTACTTTTATATACCCATTTTATAATTTAAAACTTCAGATTAGGTCAAATTAGGATATATGGCCATTTAACACAATGGTAATGTTATAATTTGTCAATGTATTTTCTAAAAGTTCTAAATGTCCATAATCTATATTCATAATGTGCATTTTTTGATAATTAGGTGCAACTAAAATATCATTAAGCACTGTTTGGAAAATGTACATTATATTATATTTAAAGGTACATTAAATTATTTTAAAAAGAACATGAAATATTAATTAAATTGTAATGCATGTGATCGTTTAATAAGATAGAAAACTTCAAAAGTTCATTCATATACTTAGATTATGATGTCGTTATAGATAGATCTTTGAAGTGATTTTAGACCTATTTCCCTGTTTTCAATGTATAATAGTAATAAATGTGCTTTCAATTTAATTCAAATGTCCATTATGTATGTTTATAATGTGCATGTCTTTGTTTCTGAGAAGAAATTTAAAAGCGACTGAAATGTACATTATATTATTTTGCTAATTATCAAATTTATTCAAGGAGATAATAACGTTCAAGTAAATAGCACGCCAAAAATAGACAAAAAAGTACTTTAATTAAGTGCAACAAAACATTGGTTCACAAATTCAACATTTTGCTTATGCAATTACAAATCATTACACATACTAACGTACACTAGAATTTAAAACATCATACTACATGAACAAATGATGTCATCGACAAATTCTAACATACTGCGTAAATAATATCTGAACATTAAATGTAATCACTAGCTTTAGAGAAATGACCCTTCTTCGCATGATCAAAGCGTTTCATGGCAATCGTTGTGCTCGAACATAAGTAATGTGCATAGATATTTGTATCATAACACTTTAAGCACGCTCCGCCGCAAAACAAGTCAACAATTAACAAGATAGGCAAAACACAATGAACATGAATTTCTTTAAAATAAGAACCAACACTCACATCATTTTTCATCTGGCCACATTTCCAAGAGATTAATCCCATAAATGTTTCCATGTGTCTCATTGTGTATATACCACAATCATCAACATTGTAGTTATTTCTCCAACTAAGCTTTGCAACAATGGGATCCATAGCCAACACAATGTTGCTAGAGTCGGAAGTTTTTGGGTTCTCACCCAAAAACCTTCCAAAAGCATCAATCTATGACAAAATATTGTAAACCAGTGTTAAGCGTGACTAATAGTCAAAAGTCAATAGAACAACAAAAATGTGTCAAATTCAAACATACTCTGTTAAACAAAGTGGAGATACACCATATTTCTTGATGGCATCTTCATCTGAGAGTGAGTTGTCAAGAATGACGAAACGCTTCCTCACCAGTCGTCAACCACGATACGAAAAAGTGTTTCTCGTGTACAATTGGGAAAAAAAACTGAAATTACAAAACAAATGACGTACAACCATAAGTACAGTCAAACTCTTCAAAGGGTACATTTTAACTAATCATGAGGCACATGTAAAAAATGAGAACAGGACATTGCAATATAAAGTGACCTTATTTAATACAAACGCAAAGAAAATTCCCTTTAACTCAAGCAGTTGAAATAAAACAAAAGCAGAATGTAGACATGGAATGATAGTATGACTCATGGTCTATGTTCCCAACGTGTGCATATAGTTGCAAATCGCTCATGCATATAAGATATTCCCCACATTGAGAAATTACAACATTAACATTGTAAATATTTTAAAAGTACATTTAGAACGTTTAGAAAGTACATTGAGAAATTATAGCATTAACATTGTGTTAAATGGCCATTTATCCTACTTTGGCCTAATCTGAATATTTTTAATATAAAATGGGTATATACAAGTTGAGGTTCAAATGAGTTTAGTAGTTGGAATTAATCAAAAAAAGAAAGGACTTATGCGATAATAGTATGTCTCAATTTTTTTAAAATGCAATACAACAATGGCAAAGAAAATTGCAAAGTATGTCAAGCAAACAATAACAACTTACGAGTGCGATAGAAGCTATTTCTATTGCCGGAAAAAGCTGCAACTCCATGTTTGCACGAGCCTCGAATAATTCATAAATTTTTTCATCACTTAAACCTGGTGGGTTTCGCTAATCTGATGCATGGGAAAGTAACGAAAGAGAGAAGTACAATATTTCAAAATACATATTACACACAGCATTTAAGAGTGTATGTAAATGTACTTACATGCACAAGCGTGGTAAAAAAGAACCGCTTCAGAGTACCAAGATTGTTTTCTTCCTCTTTACAATTCAAATATGATGACCAAAGAATCAATGACAACACTCGAAACATGTTCAGACGGCTTTAATGACCACAAATGCATTCGCGTTGCAAAATAAGTCTTGTACGAATATAAGTGCTCACTAGAGCAAAAAATATAACAAATTACTTGTCCGGTGTGAAACAGTGAAAATGACATTCACAAAATGTTAATTTAACAAGTTCACATTTTAGATTACCTGAACGACGATTGTTAATGCCCCGGTCCATCAAAAACATAATCACCACTTGAAGGTGAACCGCAGAAGAGGCGTTAACACATTGGTGTCCTCTTGGATAGCGAGAAAAGAACGGATCAAAACGAGATGATTTGTTGCTTGTTGCTTTGGATAGAGGTATATAAGAAGGACTTGCCATGAAATGAACCCTTTTGGTAGTGAAGAAGATTCACCGGTGACACGGCAATCCCGTTTAACCCCTTTAGTGCGGCTAACCTTGCCTCACTCTCAAAGAAAGTCTTTCTCCAACCCTAAATCGAACGAAAATTCACCAGGTGGCAGGTACAAATGAATTTCTCCACTTAGCACATTGTTCTCTGTGTTTAGCACGAGCAAGTTTCAATTTGTACGCTTTCTCACCGCATTTGCTACAAATAAACTGTTCATCCTCATCTAGTGTCTTTGGATTCCCACGGCGGTGCACACGACACATCTTCGGTACCACCACCATATGTCAAATATACAAATTCGATTCTTAATGGGCCTGTTTGACACACTCTTCACCTGGGAAACATTGCAAACCAACCGCGTATTTCTCATCTAACACAACCATATCTTCCATGACTCTCTTTCTTTGACGCAGTGTAGTCATCTGCAAACTCTGGACAAGGCACGGTATGAAGGTACATATTTAGTATTATGAAGGTACATCTTTAGTACTATGAAGGTACAAAGAAAATATTTCAAAGTGAATCTTGAAAAGGAATAGTGAATACTTCGAGAATCAATGGATATACCTCCAGAGACGAGTATGAAATTGGAGATTTTGTATCAGTACTAACATCCCTCGACACTCTCCGCACTTTTTCAACCACTTGTCTACATGGATTAGAAAATCTAATTCTTTCCATCAATCGACCTTTTACACGACCAAGACCAAACTGACCAGCTTCCATCTCCTGCTTTTCCCTTGAGAAAAGTGCAGCAGATGTCCAATTCAAAAGAGTATAGTAATCTCTTTCTACGAATCGTTTTTCATGGACAACACGGTCAACATAAACAAGTCGTAAGTAAAAACAGGATTATAATCGAAAAATGGCGGGTTTTAAAACCATAATAACTAACAATAAATGTAACGCATAAGATTTGTACCATTAGAAACAAGAGAGGTCCACCAAAGTGATTCTTCTTCCCCTTCTTGACCCAATCCTTTGTGTTATACCGCAAACTCTCCATGACAAATTGACACCAATCAAGTGACCAATGGCGAGACACATTCCTCAGCGATTTTAGTACATGGTGATTGATTGAACGGCTTCGATTGTTGCGCATTAACAAAGACACAAAGCAAGCACCACAAAATTAATCTTAAATTGATCAACTTGTAATCATCATGACAAATAATATGCTCTGCGAGGTCTTGATATCCACTTGACCATCAACATGAAATTGAGCTTTCCAATGCGCGTAAAACGCATCACATTCTCGCATCTTCATCACTACAAAGATGAAAGTAAAACAAGTTTTCCTCCAATTGGGAGGCCAACAAGATCATGAATACAAGAAGCGAAAACACGAAAGCGGCTGTTTATCGGGTAGAATGATGAAATCCGAATACGGGTTGTAGTTCTCAATTAACCAATAACCAAGGCGTAAAGGAAGCCTTGTAACCCTTAGCCAAAACAATGAAGAAAAACCAATCTCTTCCAGAGCACACCATTGGTTGTAATCAAGGTATCGAAGGACATCAACAAAACTTTTAGGTGACATCCGGGTGGTAATACGGGAGAACGTTGGAGTAGGATCATCAACGTGAGTGGGATCGAGGTTGTTCAACCTCGGAGAAATACGGCGTGTTGATTCCGGGATCGCCTTTGCGCTTCAATAACTGAAAGTAGTTTTGCATGTAATATTAATCAGTTCTGTTGTGTTGTACACGTTTCACGAAGAAATGTCCTATCAGTTTTATTGAAATGTACATGATCTACAACAATAATGTGCACTCAATTATGACCTTTTGCATGTGGTCTTAAATTGATGCTACTTACGTTAAAAGTACTTTAAATTCAACAAAAATTCAAAAAAGCACAAATTAGATAAAACTAAAGAACAACAAACAAATCGAAATGTATAAGCAAGTTACGAAATCAACAAACAATGCGACAAATACAAATTATGATAGCATGCAAATGAAAACACAAATTTCGATTTTAAAAACAATACGAACTCAAAATTCATCAATAAAATAAATAATCCGCAAAAAATGAACATAAGAAACATTATTTTAGATTACAGTAGAGTTACATAAATTAAGGACGAAATCAAGAAAAGCTTGAAGCTAACTCACCTTCATGACGAAATAGGTAAGAGAAAATCCAACAAAAAGACGAAAATGCAACTCCACAGAGAATAAGGAGAGAGAAATAGTTGAAAGCTTAACAAAGAAGGTCGGAATCCATGGTTGAAAGCATAACGAAGAAGCGAGGTAGATTTCATGAAAAAGAAAGACAAAGCCCTCAAGTTTTGGTAAAGCGGCGCATTATAGGCCCTTAGATTAGCCGCGTCAGACAAGATCCAACGACTGACGCGCGTTCTCACGATTCTCACGCTTGTGCCATTCTCATATGATCCTAAATCTTATTATTATTATTATTATTATTATTATTATTATTATTATTATTATTATTATTATTATTATTATTATTATTATTATTATTATTATTATTATTATTATTATTATTATTATTATTATTATTATTATTATTATTATTATTATTATTATTATTATTATTATTATTATTATTATTATTATTATTATTATTATTATTATTATTATTATTATTATTATTATTATTATTATTATTATTATTATTATTATTATTATTATTATTATTATTATTATTATTATTATTATTATTATTATTATTATTATTATTATTATTATTATTATTATTATTATTATTATTATTATTATTATTATTATTATTATTATTATTATTATTATTATTATTATTATTATTATTATTATTATTATTATTATTATTATTATTATTATTATTATTATTATTATTATTATTATTATTATTATTATTATTATTATTATTATTATTATTATTATTATTATTATTATTATTATTATTATTATTATTATTATTATTATTATTATTATTATTATTATTATTATTATTATTATTATTATTATTATTATTATTATTATTATTATTATTATTATTATTATTATTATTATTATTATTATTATTATTATGCGCGCAACTTTCATTAAAAGAAAAATAAAAGTTTACATGAAATTGGTGGAGAGCCGAGAGACAATCTTGGCCCCCACACCCTTAGCAACAACAAAGCTAAGTCTAGTGAAAATATAAGCGGCCACCCGAGCCCCCGCATCCTGGGATACCGAGAATTTCTGGATCCGCTTGAGCACGGCAACAGCATCCGAAGCCAGCTCCCCAAGTGAAGATAAATAGAAGGGAAGGAAACCATAACCAGCTGCCGCGCATAACTCCCCATACTTAGCACACTTACGTTGAGCAGCATCGGCGACAACCCGGCCGAGCAAAAAATCCGTCATCCCAGTCTGAGTCAAAGGAGAAGACCCTGTTAAATCGACGCACACATCACGTCCTCTGTCCCAGGAATAAAGCAGCAAATCCGCAGGACGAAGGGAGCCACATGCCCATCAACCAAACCGATATCGACCTCCTTACCCGTAGAAATACCTGACCGATAACAGATGTCGAATAAGTTGTCACGAACGAGGTTGTGCCGATGCTTAACACCCACAATACCAATACAAGAAACAGCGTGGTCCCTGACACGACAGTCGTATACCTATCAAATATAACCAACTGGCTCTAACTAATAATATAGTTAGGGAAGTCGGGTCGATCTCCACAGGGAGATGGGAAAATGTCAGCTTTAACTAAGTTCGTCACGGTAACCAATTTAGGGGGTTTTGATTTGGTTGTTCTAAACAAAAGAGAAAAAGGCAAGAGAATAAAGATTAAGCAAATAAGGAAGAAGCAGCTAAGACAGTCGGTTCACCATGATCATTCAGTCAAGCAATCTAGGTCTCAGGTCAATGCAAATATGGTCTATGGGGCAGTGAAAATCTCCTTCCGGTCTCAATTCGCCCTAAAGCACAAATAGCTTAGCTTCCGCTCTCACTACGGTGCCCTAATATTCGCTACGAGTCTCACCCTTTCCAACCTTCCGGTCCAGGTCAAGGCTTACTACGATAAAATGCCTAATTGCGTCGACTCAATTAGACAGATATAATTTATAGTAGCGATTAACAATAAAGACTACACAAGCATAAAACCTAATACGACGATTACTATTCCTTCATAATCATGGATTCCCTAATCTTAGCAGGAGGGAATTAGCTACACCATTATCAATTCAACAACAAAAATATATAAATAATAGGAATTGAACATGATAATAATAAACAAGATGAAAACAAATAAGCAATCGCAGGGATAAAAGAAGAGAAAGAAGTATTAGGAATAAGATCAATTAAGAGTAAGAATTTAGAATTAAAAGGGAAAGTAGTACTGATTACAAATTTCGAATTCGAGCAATAGAATAGAAAAATGAGTAATGAAAAAAGAAGCAGTGAGAAAAGATGATGTGAGGAAGAGTTACGCAGTCTACTCTTTAAAGTAGCACCCGAAATCTCTCCCTAAACCTAATCCAAAAGCCTAATTACAAAAGCCCATACGAAAATAGGCGGAAAAATATAATTACAGGGTAAAACCACTCGATCGAGTGGAATAAAACCGCTCGATCGAGTAACTAAGCAACAAACCCTTTGATCGAGTGGAATAAACCACTCGATCGAGTAACTCCTTATAATGCCTTCTCGATCGAGTAATATTTATGCTCGATCATGTGATCTTCATGATATAAAGCATTTGATCGACTAGAAAAGTGGTCGATCGACCTATTTTGGCATGTTAGGCACTATGACACCTTTTGAAATCAGCACACGCGTCTTCAAAGTGATAGATTCCAAGCTCCGATTCCTTGTTCTCCATGAATGTATGCAAATGGGACGAGTTTGGGCTCGATTTATCTTCTTTTCGGTCTGAACCTGCAATTTACACAAAACAAACCAAAGCAGACTATTCGGGGGTATTTGTAGCTAAATGCCACGTAAAATAGTGCAGAAATGCGTGTAAAAATGGGGTAAAAACCTTACATAAAATACACACATCAAATGTCCCCAAACCAAACCTTTGCTTGTCCCCAAGCAAACTATGAAGGCAACTAATAATAAACAGTGGAACGGGACCAACGCATTAGCTACAAATCGTCCGCCAAAACCAGTTTAATGCAACAATTAACAAAGTGGCAAATGATAAGTGCAAACGAATTAAATCAATGTCTCAAACCTTACTGAACCGTCGACCTTGCAGGACTCAAAGATATCGGACTCTCACGGGTAGCTCATCACTCAAATTTAGGCACAAGGTGAGTATATATGTGAAAGATAGAAAGAAGTAATGACATTCACCTAACTCGTCCTATAAGAATATGCATGCAGTTAACATGAATAAAGTCTCTACAACCGTACATATGCATTCCAACCAAACTAATGACCAAGACATATGCCGAGGACTTACATTTGGGTAAGTGAGGTAATGGGTAAGAAGGGGGCTAAGATCAATTTGGAAATGTGGAGTTAATAGCCAAACTAGCAACACGGATCCAAATTATGAAACTGCATCCCAACTTCGTACTCAGTATAACAATACAGAACGGTGCAAATTCGATGCACTCAACTCACAAAACACCATAAACTTGTCAACTCCCCATAAAATATAAATAAGACATGGGAGTGAAAATCATCTATACAAATTTCCATTTTTCGCATATGATTTTTCTTTCTTACTTCATTTTTCTTTTTCAAATTTTTTTTCATTTTCATTCACTTTTTTTTTTCTTTTTCACAACACTTTCTTTTCATTCCCTTTGATTCTTCCACCAACTTCTGAAATCAGATATATAACCAAACTGCAGTAAAGCATTCCAAACAGCTAATCATCACTAGCTTGGCTAGGGTAGGCAAAATTATAGAATGTAGCTAATAGGACAAAAAGGCAATTTGGCTATGTGAGGCTCATGGGTAGAATGAAATAAAGGGAACTGCCTCTCCTAACATGTGTCACCATCCACAGACCGAATGTAAACAGGTATTAAGAAGACTAGACTCATGCTTATGCAAATTGATGTTACATGCCTTACAGAGAGTACTACTCGCATCTTAAATGAAACTGGTCCTCAATGTCACCAGTTTATAAAGCTCTAACCTCAGAATGTATAGTAGCTTGCCAATATATGAGTCAAGTCTATTCGTTCGGATAAGAGAGAGACAAAAACTCGTAGATTATGCACATTATCATGCCGTCTAAATGTCAAGAATATGCAAGGCAGAGGTAAAGATTCAATGTAGCGCCAAAGTTCAAACGTTCCGACTCAAATTAAACGTGATTTTTTTTGAATTTTATGTGATTTTTTTTTTCTGAATTTAAAAACGACAATGCATGCGAAAATAAATAAACGTGCAAACGAAAATGCAAGAAAACATGCAGACACAGATATGGATGCATACCTCCCCAAACCAAACCGTACAATGCCCTCATTGTACCAAAAATAGGGAAAGAAATGCAAACTAAGGAGAAAAGGACAACTGGAGTCGGAATACATACAACACGTCATGAAGAGGGACCTCCCCAAACCGACCATGAACATGGGAGGTCATAGGTAGTCACACAGCAGCTCAACAGACAAAAACTAGCAGCTGGAAGACGAAACAGCTCGATCGAGCGAATTAGGATTGATCGATCGAGTGATTTGGTGTCAATAATACTCGATCGAGTAAATATATCACTCGATCGAATGAACGGGATATTGCAGCTTGTCGATCGAGTAGAAATGTTACTCGATCGAGAGAATCTCTTGGCAAAAGTGCTCGATCGAGTTGAAAAACCCCTCGATCGAGTAACTGCACCTGCAAAACACGTATAAGAAGCATAGGGAATGTAGAGAAAGCATAGTTCGGTGCCTAAAGTTTAACAAAAAGCTAAAGGCAAAGAAATAGTTCAACAAAAATACAATAAAACAGTCCGGGTTGCCTCCCGGAAAGCGCAGGTTTATGAGGTCCTGCACGACCTTTCTGGCATCAATTAACTGGCGCGTCAAGCTCGTCGAAGTACAAGACTTCAACATGATTGTCTGCTTCATTTGCTTCGTGATAATGCTTCACATATTGCCCGTTGACCTTGAACCGATTTCCTTCGGGACCTTCTAGCTCAACGGATCCAAATTTAGTAACAGCTGTCACCGTATAAGGACCACTCCACATGGACTTCAGCTTGCCAGGAAATACCCGCAGTCGGGCATTAAACAGCAACACCTTCTGCCCGACATGAAATTCCCGTGGTAGAATTCTTTTGTCATGCCATCTCTTCGTCTTTTCCTTGTAAATGCGCGAGCTATCATAGGCATTAAGCCTAACCTCTTCCAATTCATCTACCTGCAAAAGACGATTCTGACCACACAACTTAGGATCAAAGTTAAGCTCATGACTTGCCCACCAAGCCTTACATTCCAATTCAACGGGTAAATGACATGATTTCCCATAAACTAACCGATAAGGTGATGCACCGATCGGTGTCTTAAAGGCAGTTCTATAGGCCCATAATGTGTCTTCCAATTTAAGACTCCAGTCTTTCCGTGATTTAGAAACTACCTTAGACAAGATCTCTTTAATCTCGCGATTAGAGACCTTAACCTGACCACTGGTTTGGGGATGATACCCCAAACCACGCCGGTGTTGAACACCAACCTTAGACAGAATGGAAGTTAGTTTCTTTTCTTTAAAGTGCATTCCCCTATCGCTAATGACGGCCCTAGGGACACCAAATCGGGGAAATATGACCTTTTTAAACATCTTAATCACGGTCTTGGCATCACAATGGGGTGAGGCAATTGCCTCAACCAACTTCGACACATAATCGACAGCTACTAAAATATTACCTGTTACCTTTACTTGATAGGAACGGTCCTTGGAAATCAATGCCCCAGACATCGAAAACCTCGACCTCTAAGATACCATTTTATGGCATCTCATGTCTCTTTGAAATGTTCCCTGATCGTTGGCAGGCATCACAAGCTGAAACAAAAGCCTTAGCATCAGAAAACAAAGAAGGCCAGTAAAAACCAGATTGATGTACCTTAGCCACGGTACGCGATGGACCGTGGTGACCACCATAGGGAGAGGAATGACAGCCTTCCAGGACTACTTTGGTCTCCCACTGTGGAATACACCGTCTGTAGAGACCATCTGCACATTCCTTCAACAAATAAGGATCATCCCAGAAATACTGCTTAGCGTTATACAGAAAAAGCTTCCTCTGCTGATGAGAAAGGTCAGGCGGCAGTTTTCCACTGACAACGTAATTAGCTATATCTGCATACCAAGGTTCTTGGTTAACAATAGAAGAGAATACGGCAAATAAAGAATCATCAGGAAAAGACTTATCAATAGGTAAAGAATCTTCCCCCTCTTGTCGTGATAGTCGCGACAGATGATCAGCTACAACGTTCTCAACTCCTTTCTTATCTTTCATCTGCAAATCAAACTCCTGGAGAAAGAGTATCCATCTCAATAGCCGTGGTTTATCCTCCTTCTTAACAAAGAGGTGCCTCAGAGCTGCATGGTCAGTAAAAACAATAACTTCTGACCCAATCAAATAAGAACGAAATTTCTCTAAGGCATAAACTATAGCTAGCAGCTCTTTTTCAGTGGTGGTGTACTTCACTTGAGCCTCATCCAGAGTTCGGCTCGCGTAGTAGATTGCATTTAAAGCTTTGCCTTTCCTTTGGCCCAGCGCCGCTCCTAGTGCATAGTCACTGGCATCACACATTATCTCGAACGACAAATCCCAGTCGGGGGGCTATATGATAGGCGTAGATACCAAAGCCTGTTTTAACCTGTTAAAAGCAGAAAGACACTCGTCAGTAAATACAAAAGGGGAATCCTTAAGTAGCAGCTGTGTAAGTGGTTTAACAATTTTTGAGAAATCCTTGATAAACCGGCGATAAAAGCCGGTGTGACCAAGGAAACTTCTCACACCTTTAACATTAACAGGAGGAGGTAATTGCTGAATCACTTCCACTTTTGCTGTATCAACTTCTATTCCCCTATCAGAAACTAAGTTCCCTAAGACAACTCCCTCGTTGACCATGAAATGGCACTTCTCCCAGTTGAGCACGAGATTAACCTCAATGCAGCGCTGCAACACTTTATCAAGGTTAGACAGACAGTTAGAAAAATCACTTCCATAAACACTAAAGACGTCCATGAAAACTTCCATAATAGACTCAATATACTCTGACAATATCCCAATCATGCACCTCGGGAAGGTGGCAGTAGCATTACATAAACCAAAAGGCATCCGGCGATAAGCAAACATGCCCTGAGGACAAGTAAAAATAGTCTTAGCTTGATCATCTGGGTGAATAGGGATCTGAAAGAACCCTGAATACCCGTCTACATAGCAGAAAAACTTGTGAGAAGCTAACCTTTCTACCATATGATCAATAAAGGGAAGGGGGAAGTGATCTTTCTTGGTGGCGGCATTCAGCTGTCTGTAATCTATACACATCCGCCAACCAGTCACTACTCTAGTGGGTATTAACTCATTTTGTCATTCCTAACCACGGTAGTCCCTCCTTTCTTAGGGACCACCTGCACTGGACTCACCCACTTAGAATGACCAACAGAATAGATAATACAAGCGTCGAGCAGCATCATTACCTCAGCCATCACAACATCTTGCTTCTTCTGATTCAGCCGGCGCTGACCCTGTTGCAAGGTTTGTCATCCTCCTCCAACTCTATCCTGTGCATACAAATATCGGGACTAATCCCCTTGATATCGTCTAAGGAATAACCCAAAGCTTTCCTGTTTTTCTTAAGCACAGCTAACAAAGAAGTCAGTTGATCATTATCAAGCTTTGCACTAACAATGACTGGATATTGCTCAGTATCATCTAAGAAAACATATTTTAGATGAGAGAGAAGAGGCTTACGCTCAGGTACCTTTACCTCAATGGAGCAAAGGGTACTGATCATCTGTTCCACTTGCTCTCCCTCAACGTCGGTGAGTTCACGCTCATCTAAATCATCTTTAAGCAAATCCAACACAGCGTCATCGTCATCTGGGTTATCTGCACACTCATCCAAAAGCATAAGAGCCTCTAGTGGGTCCTTTATAAAAGAACCCGACCAGAAGTCATAAATAGACTCGTCAATAATATCAACAGAATAACATGTGTCCTCTATCATTGGCCGAGCCTAAGTACTAGGCAGACTGAAAGTGATCGCGTCATCCCCTACTGCAAGAGTCAAACGCCCTTGTTTGACATCAATAATGGCCCCATCTGTACAAAGGAACGGTCTTCCTAATATAATTGGGGTCCGGGTGTCCTCAGCTATGTCTAGAACAATAAAATCTACTGGTATATATAGCTTGCCTATTTTCATAGGCACGTCCTCTAAGACACACAAGGGTCGCCTAACAGATCTATCAGCCATCTGTAGGGTAATGTTGGTCAATTTAAGGTGACCCATATTCAATTTCTTGCAGATAGATAAGGGCATTACACTGACACTGGCTCCTAAATCACAAAGAGCCTTGTCAATTACCTCATTGCCTATAATACAGGTAATAGAGAAGCTACCCGGGTCCTTCATTTTAGGTGGAGCCTTATTTAAAAGTAAATTACTAGACTCTTCCAAAAATGAAACGGTCTCAAATTCACTTAACTCTCTCTTACGCGTCACAATATCTTTTATAAATTTAGCGTAAGTAGGAACCTGGGTAATAAGTTCGGAAAAAGGAACAGTTACCTGGAGGTTCTTGACAACGTCCAAAAACTTACCGTACTGTCGCTCAATCTTTGCGTCCTTCAGACGACCTGGAAAGGGTACTTTGGTAGCAATGAGTGGACCCACGACTTTTTCTTTACCTTTATCAGCATGTGAAGTCTTCACAGCAGGGGAAGATGACACGGTAGTGGAATTAGATGTCAAAATAGGATCTCCGCTGGTTCTGGCACTCGATCGAGCACTTCCCTCACTCGATCAAGTGAATTTATCTTGAGAACTACACGATCGAGTTGTTTGAACCACTCGATCGAGCTCTTGTATTTCAGGCTCACTCGATCGAGTATAATTGTCACTCGATCAAGTAACTTCTTCTGCCAGATCACTCGATCGAGAGGAATATATACTCGATCGACCATCTTTCATTTGGGCACCTCTCGATCGAGTAAGATTTTTACTCGATCGATCATCTGGAATGGATGTTTCACTCGATCGAGTAGTATTTTCACTCGATCGAGTGCCTGGACAATATACAGCAGGGATATCGTCCGTAAACTCATCCAGCCCTTCTTCCGGGGCATTATCAGCTGTCACAACCCCATCTCTTGGCATTTTTGGCCCCTCATAAGCACGGCCACTTCGGAGATTGTTGGTGTTGACTGGGTCGCACATCAGTGGATCGTTAGCTTGATCTTTCGCGAGTGTTAACTGCGCTACTTGGTCTCTTAACTCCATGATAACAGTACCATCCTTGTTGCATTTCTCCCCAAACTGTTGTGTTAAGTTCAAAACCAAGGATTTCAGTTCGGTAGTCTCCCCATTTGTAGAACAGGGGTCTGGCTGCGGCATTGGCGTAGAAGGAGTAGAAACATTTGCCATTTCTTCATATAATTGAGAAAAAGGAACTCCTTGTTTGTATTTCTGATCAGCAATGACGCGCTCTATTCTCGCCATAAAACCAATGGGGTCATGCCCCTCCATGCCGCATCTTCCGCATATCTCCAGATGCTCAGTAATTTAAAAAATTGTTGCATGCTCACCCAAAGCCTTCGTAATCTCCACATTACCTAGACTTTTGCTAGGACTCTCCACTTCAGCTGCTACCAACTCGTTAACTTGCCCACTTTCTCGGGGATTTCTATATTCGGCAACATGGATGGCCATCTCCTCAATAAGACGCCACCCTTGATCATCCTCCACATTTTTCATGAATCTCGCCTTAGCTACACTATCAAGGATAGCCCTCTGGTTTCGATATAACCCGTTGTAGAATTGGGTACATAAGAACCAGCGCTTGAAACCGTGATGAGGCATAGAACGGACGAGCTTCTTGAACCTAGTCGAAGCCCCATCCAAGTCTTCGGTGGGCAGTTGCTCAAATGAAGTAATCTGAGCTCTCAACGCATTAGTGCGTTGTGGTAGAAAATATCGCCTGTAAAAGGCTAAGGCAAGGGAATTCCAGTCAGTTACTCTGGCTGCTTCCCTGTCTAAATCCCTCAACCATTCCCGGGCATCATCAGCTAAAGAGAAGGGAAAGAGAACTCCCTTCACTCTATCTTGTGTCACCCCAGCAGCAAGATGAATGGTAGAGCAATACTCTGTAAATAACTCTATATGCCTGCAAGGATCTTCTTCAGGTACCCCCCTGAAGAGATTTCTCTCGACGAGCTGTATGTAGGATGGGTGGATTCCAAAAGTTCCCGATTCAGTAGTGGGTAGTAAGAAACCCTTTGGAAAGAAATCCACGTTAGGCTCTGAGTGGCTGGTTATATTCGGTATCCTGGCAGATAGAATTTACAGACTGGGGCAGGTATGACAATGTTCTCTTTCTAGAACAGATATCCTGCAACTAATCAAAAACTTTGCAAAAATGAGATCAGTCTCAAAGAATAAGTTCCTTGAGATGAAAGACAAACTTAAATAAAGCAACAAAATTACGCCACCTCCCGGGCAACGGCGCCAAAATTTGATAGGGCAGTCGTATACCTATCAAATATAACCAACTGGCTCTAACTAATATAGCTAGGGAAGTCGGGTCGATCTCCACAGGGAGATGGGAAAATGTCAGCTTTAACTGAGTTCGTCACGGTAACCAATTTGGGGGGTTTTGATTTGGTTGTTCTAAACTAAAGAGAAAAAGGCAAGAAAATAAAGATTAAGCAAATAAGGAAGAAGCAGCTAAGACAGTCGGTTCACCATGATCATTCAGTCAAGCAATCTAGGTCTCAGGTTAATGCAAATATGGTCTATGGGGCAGTGAAAATCTCCTTCCGGTCTCAATTCGCCCTAAAGCACAAATAACTTAGCTTCCTCACTCACTACGGTGCCCTAATATTCGCTACGAGTCTCACTCTTTCCAACCTTTAGGTCCAGGTCAAGGCTTACTACGATAAAATGCCTAATTGGGTCGACTCAATTAGACAGATATAATTGATAATAGCGATTAACAACAAAGACTACACAAGCATAAAACCTAATACGGCGATTACTATTCCTTCATAATCATGAATTCCCTAGTCTTAGCAAGAGGGAATTAGCTACACATCATTATCGATTCAACAACAATAATATATAAATAATAGGAATTGAACATGATAATAATAAACAAGATGAAAACAAATAAGTAATCGCAGGGATAAAAGAAGAGAAAGAAGTATTAGCAATAAGATCAATTAAGAGTAAAAATTTAGAATTAAAAGGGAAAGTAGTACCGATTACAAATTCGGAATTCGAGCAATAGAATAGAAAAATGAGTAATGGAAAAAGAAGCAGTGAGTAAAGATGATGTGAGGAAGAGTTACGCAGTCTACTCTTTAAAGTAGCACCCGAAATCTCTCCCTAAACCCAATCCAAAATCCTAATTACAAAAGCCCATACGAAAATAGGCGGAAAAACATAATTACAGGGTAAAACCACTCGATCGAGTGGAATAAAACCGCTCGATCGAGTAACTAAGCAACAAACCCTTCGATCGAGTGGAATAAACCACTCGATCGAGTAACTCCTTATAATGCCTTCTCGATCGAGTGATATTTATGCTCGATCGTGTGATCTTCATGATATAAAGCATTCGATCGACTAGAAAAGTGGTCGATCGAGCTATTTTGGCATGTTATGCACTATGACACCTTCCGAAATCAGCTCACGCGTCTTCAAAGTGATAGATTCCAAGCTTCGATTCCTTGTTCTCCATGAATGTATGCAAATGGGACGAGTTTGGGCTTGATTTATCTTCTTTTCGGTCTGAACCTGCAATTTACACAAAACAAACCATAGTAGACTATTCAGGGGTATTTGTAGCTAAATGCCACGTAAAAGAGTGCAGAAATGCGTGTAAAAATGGGGTAAAAACCTTGTATAAAATACACGCATCAGTCCCTATACACATCATCAGCAAAAACCTGAGAGCAAGCAGGACAAGGCCTAGAAACCGTGAATAACGGAACACCCAGTCAATACCCCAACACACTACGGTAAGTCCTCCCGTTCATAGTCTGACCCAACCCAGAGATAGGAACCGCACGCAACCAATCGGAGGAGTGGGCACCCTGCTGAGACTTCCACAAAGCAAGCTGACGCGGTGTCAAAGAGAAAACTAACTCAGAAGCAGCAGCAACAGTCGCGAAATATATGTCTGCCAATTTCTTCATAAGTTTGGGGGCAGCAATTTCACTAGGGTTATGTAAGATTGCAGAACCTGTAGTCTTAGAGAACACACGTGCAGCATCATCGAAAGTAGGGCCAGCATCCACAATACCAGAAGGTCGTAGGAACTGCGCCTGCAAACCAGCAGACTGCAAACGGGAAGCAAGAAAAGCATAATGTAAAACATCTTCCGCCGCATAAACACCAAGGCCACCCAGGTGAAAAGGGAAAGTAGCAAGGCACCACTGCCAATCCCCAAAACTAAGACCCGATGCGGTGACAATACGCTCCAAGCTGGAACGAAGAGCAGCATCGAAAGGGAGATGGACCGACCCAAAAACACTGGGGGAGCAAGTACGAAGAGAGAAAAAGAGCTTAGAAATACCAGTACAAGTTGGAAGCAGAAGCAACTCACATTGCGGGTCCTTAATCCTCGCAACCAAGTCCATAAGCTCAATGGTCTTAGTCACTCTCTTCGCCACAATCTCACTGCCAAACATAGGACAAGTACTGACAGGTCCACCCAAAACAGAGACACCACGCAAGGGCCAAGCAATAGAAGGGGGGAAAACCCCGGGGAGCCGACTACGAGGATCCTCAACAGGCCAAAAGACCTCAGTCTTGGAGACATTAAGATGTAGTCCAAAACGAGGGCCATCCGCCATAATCATGACCAAAACCTTCCCCACTTCCAATGTATTCCCAACGATGGTGCCATCATCCAAGTACCACGCCTGCATAGTGAGGTCAAAAGAGTCCCGGGTTTTGCACACCAAGGGATGCAAAACCAAAGCGAAAATCAAAGGGCCCAAAGGATCACCCTGCTGGACAACCTGACAAGACCACAAGCAATGCTCCCCATAAAAAAGACGGGCAGGGCTGGAATAACAAAACTCCACCCAACTGAAAAGAACCGGGCAACGACGGCAGACTTCCCGAAGCATGGTCGCATGATCAACAAGGTTGAAAGTATTCGGAAATCAACCAAAGAACATAGAAAGTCCCACCTCGACTCCCGAGCCTCAATGAGCCGATTCAAGGCATGCAAGATAGCCTCTCCTCCACCGGACACACCCACCCCAAACTGAAGACCAGCAAAATAAGAAGACAAAGAAGGACCAACCATAAAAGCACCAACCTTAGAGACAAGCCGTCTCCAGACAGTACCAACAGCAATAGGACGAACACCACCACCCGGTTTAACAAGCGGCGTGAGAGGGGCGCTGGCAATGTACTCACCGACAGCAAGAGGACACCGGCCCTCAAGAAAAAGATTAACCACCCTAGTGATAGAAGTGATCAATCATCAGAGATAGCAACATCAGCGCCACTCAAACAGTCCATAAGGTGCTGGACACGAAAACCATCCCTCCCACAAGAAGTACCACGTGGAAAGCTCCGAATCATATCCAAAACCATTGTCGAAGAGGCAACCAAAGGATGATGATCCCTAGACAAAGGAGGCAAAGAAGGAGGTGGGGCGACATGATGCTTCTCACGCAAGGCCATAAGAGTTGCATCAGAGTAAGGGGCGACCCTAGAGGAAGAAAGCACCCAAACAGCAGCAGCATAGTGACAATCACAAATCTTCCGCCGACATTGACGGAGGTTAAGCTCACTCAAATCAAGATCCTCCTCCACATGAAATGAAGAAGGACCCTCATCCAAACACTCCCGTAACAGCTGCAAACCACCCACAGGCACCCCCCAAACGAGGATAGCCATGGTAATACTCTCCTCCTGACGCTGGCGCCGAATAACAGTCCTACACTCAAGATTACTCCGAGGGGAGAAGGTCTTAAGCAGGAAAAGATACAACACAAGAAAACGAATCCAGCAGGAGAGGTCACCAGGAGAACTAGCCACGTCATCCAAAGCCCCCTCAAAGCCCGAGCAAACCCCAGCCGACACTTAGGAGATATAGATTTTACGATGCGAAGGCCCAAAGATAACAAACGATCAAGCGAAGATATGGACCTGATGTGAATATTATTAGCGCAAATTTAGTCCCCTAATTGAGCCTATTTTGCATACTATTATAACATTCCATAGCCATTTTATCCGTCAAATGCTTTCTATTTTGCTTTCCTAGTGCATTTCGTATGTTTTGTAGGAAGGAAGATAATTAGGCGGAAATTCCCGTTTCTCGTGCATATTTGGATGGACTAGTATGAAGAGGAAGGCAATAATGATAACCAAGGATGTAGGAATAAAGAATATATAGAAGGATCATAGGCTTAAGAGCAAGGATGACGAGAAGGAAGTCATTGCAAGAAGAAATTACTCGGAACCAAACCAAAGGTTGCTCCTTTGGCCTTGAAAGTATGATAGATGAAACGGCGTCGAAAAGTTAAGTGATCTAGGCTTTTGAATCACTCCAATAGGAGTCCGGATGAGAAAATGACGTCCGTTTTACAATCCGAGCTCAAACAGAGAAGCTGTCCGCCAATCCGCTCGTCCCCTGAGACAAGACGCTCGTCCCCCCCTCTAGGACGCTGGACTTGAAGCCTTGGGATCCAAGCGTCCCGTGCTCACGACGCTCCTCTTGAGGCCTTGTGATCCGAGCGTCCCAAGACCAATCCGCTCGGATTGCTCTCCAGTGCCAACCGTCCCTCGGCCTAGACGCTCGGGATGAGCATATTTTCTGGAGACCACCAAAAAGGAGACTAGCATCCCCCTTCGAGAGGAGCATTTCCTCAACTCAAAAATTAGCATTGTTATTTACTAATCTACCCGTGCTTAACCTAATGATGCACTACTATATATACTCCATTTGTAATAATCAAACCATCAAGTTTTTTAGATTAAATCAAGTTCTCTTAGATTAGATTAAGCTTTCATTAAGAGTAGATTAGAATAGATTACTCTTTATTCTTTCCAGAAATCACACATTAATCATTCCTTAATTATTGTTCAAGTTTATTACTCAAGTTTATTATTGGGTAATTGAAGATTATTGGGTTATTATTGGAGAATTGACAACTCTTCATCAATCAATCAAGTTCTCTTCTTTTATTCTTTGCTTTATATTTGGATCATTCCTAAGATGGTATAATTCCTTTACTCTTTACTCTTTATTGTTCATTTCTTCATTCTATTATCATGTTTATACTTGTTGTGATGATTGACACCATTAATGAGATGTTTCCCATGATAATGAGTGAGTAGTTCTTTGGCTAGGATTAATGGGTAATTAGGGGAAACAAACATGGGGATTGATTTATGCTTAATCTAATGTGTTCACATAATTAATTTGCTTGCTTATTGTGATGTCAACCTATGCACATGTTATGTTCAATGAAATGCTAAGCCTATGAATCCTTGCATTTTACCCATCTCTTACCTTTTCAACAAGACTTGTAAGACATAAACCAACTCGTGTCTTGTTAGACCATACATAGAAGTTGAATAGGAGGAAAGTAAGTCGACTTGTAGGTGTTGTACAATCTAATCGATTCGGCTCCCGGACCCAACTCTTCCTATGAACCGTAATACATAAACCAACTTGGTTCCTCCACAACATTAATTGCTTGCAACTTTGTAAACATGTTTGTATGATCAACACCATGAATCCCCTATGACCCCATGATATCCTAGCAATTTTAATCATTAGTTTGCATCCTTCTTTTTGTTGCTTGTTTTTACTTTATTGCTTCTATTAGTTTAGACTCACCAACTACAACCCAAATCAATTGTGACACTAGCATAAATTGAGATAGATAGACTTAGAATCCAAAGCACACCGACCCATGGATCGACCTCGACTTTACCACTAACTAGTGTTTGTTGAGAAATATAAATGTGTTTGATTGAGAGCCTCAACGACACTCTCATCAGGAGCACTGAACAAGCTCAACCCCATCATCAGACGAAATAACCGATGGAGACGAAGCTGGAGGTCGAGGGATACCCTGAATGACAAAACTAAAGAGGCCATCAACACACTCCGGAGGCGCTACAATATCACCCCGACTATGCCGACATCTAGCACGAAAGGTACGGGTTTTAAAGCACACTCCGCACAACCAGAGCCCCATCCGTCTCAAAGTACTCTCGGCATTGGAGTAAACAGTCAAACTATCAGTAAGAGTCTGACGCGTAAGTCCCAACGCACCATCATGACAATGTCGGTCCTGAAAATGTTTCTGCCAAGCGGCCTTAGTAAGGCCCTTACCAAAACCATCTCGACAAGCGTGAAGACCCGAAAAAGGAAAATGGTACCGCACAAGATCGGGCATGAAGGAAGAAGCAAAACCCCACACCCTACCTGCACAAAAACCAATATAGCCAACAAAACAACCACCCGAACAAAAACCACCACACAGGCAACCGCACAAGCAGCTAACGGCTGAAAGAAGAAAAGGTAGCCGGAGAATAAAGCTAACCAGCGGCCTAGAAGGTAGCCTAGCTGACCACCAATACACCACCCACTCCGGTGGTGGTCGACAAACAGTACAGACCACCTAAGCACCACGACCACAGAAGCCCGTAACACCCACCACACCCACAACCTACACGACTAACAGCAGGCGGCTAAGAGTAATGGCCGGAAGCCGGCAGCAGGAAACACCACACCACGGTTAGCAGACCACCAGCATCAAAGGACGCAACAAAAAAAAGAAATGAACACCAGCAGCGAACCCTAAAGCGAATAAAGAGAAAACTTACCGGAGTATTATTATTATTATTATTATTATTATTATTATTATTATTATTATTATTATTATTATTATTATTATTATTATTATTGTTATTATTATTGTTATTATTATTGTTATTATTATTGTTATTATTATTGTTACTATTATTGTTACTATTATTGTTATTATTATTGTTGTTATTATTATTATTATTATTATTATTATTATTATTATTATTATTATTATTATTATTATTATTATTATTATTATTATTAATATTATTATTATTATTATTATTATTATTATTATTATTATTATTATTATTATTATTATTATTATTATTATTATTATTATGATTATTATTACTATTATTACTACTATTGTTATTATTACTATTATTATTATTGTTATTGTTCTTATTGTTCTTATTATTCTTGTTGTTATTGTTCTTATTGTTCTTATTGTTATTATTATTATTGTTATTATTATTATTATTGTTATTGTTATTATTGTTATTGTTATTGTTATTGTTATTGTTATTGTTATTGTTATTGTTATTGTTATTGTTATTGTTATTGTTATTGTTATTGTTATTGTTATTGTTATTGTTATTGTTATTGTTATTATTATTCATGTTATTATTGTTGTTGTTATTATGGTTGTTGTTATTATTATTGTTATTGTTGTTATTATTGTTATTGTTGTTATTATTGTTACTATTGTTATTATTGTTATTGTTCTTATTGTTATTGTTCTTATTGTTCTTATTGTTATTATTGTTCTTCTTGTTATTGTTCTTATTACTATTATTCGTATTATTATTACTATTGTTATTGTTCTTATTACTATTATTCGTATTATTATTATTATTATTATTATTATTATTATTATTATTATTATTATTATTATTATTATTATTATTATTATTATTATTATTATTATTATTATTATTATTATTATTATTATTATTATTATTATTATTATTATTATTATTATTATTATTATTATTATTATTATTATTATTATTATTATTATTATTATTATTATTATTATTATTATTATTATTATTATTATTATTGTTGTTGTTGTTGTTGTTGTTGTTTTTTTTTTTTTTGCAGAAAAGTAAGGATCTATATATCTTTAAATAAGTGTCAAAATACAAGATCCGGACCATCGTTTCTACAAGGGTGACCGGGGAGGTCCCCTAAGTAAAGAATCAGCCAAGAGAAAACCAAAAGAAAGCCTAACAACTTATGACATTCGATTACAAACTGCAAATTTAATTTGGATGCAAAGAGATGTTGGAGTGTCCCCGACAATAATGCGATCATATTGTTGATCATATTGAGATCACATGTTTAAATCTCATATTAGAATACGTAAGGGATGATTCATTTTATAGTAAACTGATCAACATTAATCGGTAACGATTGGCTTGCAAGAGTTTGACGTTACTATTGATACGTGCATATTCTATACACTTTATTTGCAGTTTTGGCACGTATTTCTATGCGTATTTGTTAGCTTAAAGCTACTATTTCTCCCGAAATGGTTTACTTTGGAATTTCTATGATTTATTGTAGGAATGATTGGAAGTGAGCTAAATCAAGCTTAAATCGTCCTCCGGAGGCAACTTTATGGAAACTTGGAAGATGGGAGTTCGGACTTGTTCACCTCGGGATGCGTGCATGGAGTGAAGAGGCTGATTAGAAGAGAAAAGGAAGTTACTGAACAGCGTAGTTGGTCGGTCGACCAACATCTCCAGTCTATCGACCGTGGAAGTTCAGCAGAAGCAACAGTGTGCCAGCACTGTACTGGCTGGTCGATCGACCGTGCCACTTGGTCGATCGACCAGATCGCGAAGCTGTGGTTTATTTTATGCGTTAGTCTTTTGAAAGCCCACTTGTAATTTATCTTATGGGCAGAACGTTTATCAGTATGAAGCAACAATAATTTAGGTTATGCTTTTTATTATTCAACAACTGAAGTTTTAGATCTGAGTTTTGGGGACACGAAGTGGAGGCACGGATTTGAATTAATTGTTTGTTCATCAATTTCCTTAGTAAGCTTTTATTTAATTTCAATCTTCTTTTATTCTTGTTCATTTAATTCTAGTCTCTACCAATTTACATTTAAGCAATTCAGTTTTAATCCTCTATTTTAATTTCAATTTCAATCATGTCAATTTTATCCCTTGTCTTTAATTTTGCAATTGTCGTATTCTTAATCATGCGTAGCTAAAATATCTATGCTAGGAATTAGGGAATCCATGGCGTCATGAGATGATTTTATTAAGTCTAGGTTGAACCCGTTCCAGTCTTATTTACTGCTGTGAGATTTTTACCCCTTGCTAGATTGAGAAATTAGCAAAGTTTGATTTCTTACAAGTAATTGGAACGAAGGACTATAGAGCGAATGTAATTTAGTTTCTTTCTAGGGTGGAAAAGAGATCGAGAGGCTTAATTTTAATAGGGACTTAGACGACCTATTTGACATCCTGAGACGGTATTGGACAGACCTTGACTTTACTAGACTGACCCTTAAGCCACGGTGAACCGAAATTCCTAGCTTCTTTTTATTATCTACCTAATCTTCATTTAATTTTCGGTAGTTAGTATAGAATCAATCAACCAAAACCCCCCCCCATAATTGTTACTTCAATAGATTAAAAATTAGCAAATAGAATTGATCTTGTCTCTCTGTGGTTCGACCCTTAATATCACTAGCTATAGTTTTAGTTTGGATTATAAATTTAATTTTGATACAAAACGACGGTATCAAATTTTGGCGCCGTTGCCGGGCAGACGGTGTAATTCTGTTTGCTTTATTTTTAGTTTATTTTTCTTGTCTTAAGGAACTTTGGTTCGTTGAGGCCGTTGCTTACTCTTGCTCCTAGTTTTGCTTGTGCACAGTTAGAAGACAGATTTTTGAGAGGAAGGCTTGAGTACTCTCAGTTTTGCGATCATGACTACAATATATGATAATCTTCAGCCACAAGGGCAGCATGTTCCAAAGGGATGCGATCTACCCACCCCTACTCATGGTCATTTCAAACTCCGTTCCTCCTATATCAATTTAGTGGAGCGAAATCAGTTTGCCGGTCTACCGGACGAGGATCCTTTGAAGCATATGGAAATTTTCACAGACTACTGCTGTTCCATACCTGTACCGGCTGGGGTGACCCAAGATGAAATAAAGGGGATGATGTTCTTGTACTCCTTGAAGGATTCTGTGCGAGATTGGTACCGTTACCTTGATAGGGCAGCAGCTAGAGTCACAGATTGGACATCTCTAGCATTAGCCTTTTACAAAAAATACTTCTCACTCGCAAAGACTGATGCCTTGAGGAGCCAAATTACAAACTTCCAGCAAGGACCTGATGAGGAATTTTGTGAAGCATGGGGACGTTTCAAGAGATTGGTTCGGTCTGTTCCTCACCACGGTTTCCAGTAGTGGTACCTTTGCAACATATTCTACAATTCTTTATATGATGACTACAAGGTTATCCTGGATGTAGCTGCGAATGGTAGGTTCCAAAATGACACTGGTCAGAATAAAGGTTGGAATACTATTGAGGAGATGGCAGTCCATAGAGCTGATTTTGGGAGTTCGCGTGGAAACTCGCAAAAGCCAAATGACGAAATAAGTGCCATTGCGACACTCATAGCTTCTATTAGTGCCCGGCTCGAAAAGCTCGAGACTTCTAAAGCTTCCGAGAAGAAAATTGAAATTCCTGTTCATAACTCAGATGAGACCACGGAATTGAGAGAAATAATCCGAGCTCTTTTGGTTCATGTCACGAAAATAGAAGAAGCTGGGATTGAATCTGCAAGGAATTTTGCAAAGCAGTTAGAGATTTTAGCGGCTAACCAAGTCGCCAATTCTTCAAGCAAATGTGAGGTTCCTATCGAGACGCTTAATGCAATTCACCTCCGCAGTGGTCTCTCATATGACGATCCTGATAAGCCAAGAAAAGGCTCGGAAAATGATGAAAAGTCAGACTTAAATTCAGTGCGAAACGAGCTCTCTCACAAGATTTAAGGTCGATCGACCAACAACATCAGTCGATCGACCAGAATCTCTGATGAAAAAGTTTCTGACCAGAAACTATTTGAACCCAGCACCAGTGGTCGATCGACCAACAACATCAGTCGATTGGCCAAAGTTCTTGACAAAAATGTTTCTGACCAGAAACTGTTCGAATCCAGTGTATTTGATCGATCGACCGAGCCCAATGGTCGATCAATTGGATCTCCAGCGCTGAACGAAAATTCGTCAATTGAATTGCAACATACCTCAGCCAGTGACGATTTGACGGAGATTTTAAACATTCGGAAGACGAAAATTGCTGATCCTACTGTTGGAAATCTATATCTTATTATTTAACATATTCTTATATGTTTCAAATTTATTTAATCATAAAATAAATTCTAGATCTTATGCATGCAAACTAAAATAAATAAGTGAAGAAATTATTTTCTCACCATATGAATTTCGGCTATTTGGGCACCAACAAGATCTCCTTCTTGTTAGTTCTTAAGCTTTCCAATATTGGATGAACATACATGACCTCAAAATAGAAGCCCTCCAATTACTAGCACCCAAGACAATCCCGTAAACCCACAAACTAATATATACTAGATATTTATATTGTGGTTTACCTTAAAATTGATTACTAATACTCATATATTACATTGATAATTTTAGTAATCTTTTGAACAAATTTGGATAAAAAATTCATCCTTTTTTGATGAAGATTAAAGAGAGAAATAAAACATGAACATTTTGAATGTGTTTTGAATGGTAGAGTGTGATAATAATAAAAGAACAAAAGCCTTCTCGCTAGTAAGAGGCCACACGGTTTGGGTGAGGCAAAAGGACCAATATATGGTCCTTCACTTTTCATTTTGTTCTTTTCTATACCTTAGGCTTGTAAGGCTAGTTGTAGGTTAGTGATTATTAGCTTATTTTATCTCATAAAATAATTCACCCACTAACTTCCTTTACACTCTTATTTCGGTCCATCTACACAAAATGGACTACCATTTTATTTTTGTCAATTTGTCATTTGTCACACAATATGTAACATGTAGTATGATACATGTTACTAATTAATTAAATGCATATTTATCACATAAATATCATTTTATAAATTAATTAAATTACATTCAATAAATTGACTAGTGATACTTGATCATATAAATAAAATGGGTCATATAATTATAATTCACAATATCTTGTAATTATAATCAACCATTCATTCTTATCTTTATTGTTTCTCAAACAATAAACAATTTTAGTAATAAAGCATTTTATTTACTAAAATAAATCTTATTTAATCCCATTATAATAAGATATCAATATTCTCTCTCACAAATTGAATTGTTCAATTTTAAGGAATTAATTAATCTGTATCGGTATACAATTAATTAACCTTTTCAATTAAGGGAATCGTCCTTTAGGTGTGACCTCAAGGGATCAACTGATCACCACCGTCGCACGACAGTAATGTCAAACTCTAGCCAGCCAATCATTACCGATATGTGTGGACCAGTTGACTATATATATTATGTATCATCCCTTCCGTATTCTTGAAATGAGATTTAATAATGATATTTAAATCATGTGATCGCACTATTGTTGATGACACATTTCCCAACAATCTCCCACTTGTCCTCGACAAGTGTGTGTCACCAATTCTCTTGTCCTATTACTATCTCCCACTCAATGCAAGGTGTCTTTCGGGTCGTACTTGCAAGTGATCATATCGAGAGTGGTTTCCTCGATCTGGAGAATAACTGATTGACCGGAATTTATCAACCATGGATACCTTCCGAGCGTGGCAACGCATTTCCAGTTCATTTCTCCTCAAGTGGCCTTGAGATATTGTTTTAACCCTGACAAAGGGGTGGACAATTCCTATCGCACTTATTCCCTTCGACTAGCCACAACCATCATAACCCAAAATATGCCCATTTGACCCCATTTACGAAGGTCGTAGTAACACAAATCAAAGTTAATCAAATCGTGCCATCTTAGGTGAACAGTCTTTAGTCAAAAGAATCGACTCATTAGAATACTATAGTAGCTCTCGCCACGACTAGGCTTTATAAATTTGTCAGAACTCTATAAGCGGTCACTGCCCGACAAAGTGTTCCTAACAGTCTGCCTATGTGATCGACTAGTCATCTCACATGACTCTATAGCACTTGAACTTGCCATCAATCGCATCACACTCTAGTCACTTCGAGACGTCACCTCATATAAGTGACTATGGGCGAATACTATGTTAATCCGTGTTCACTTTAACGGGGTTCAATGTTGTCTCTACAACCCGTTTGGATGTAACAAAGTATAATAAAAGAGTTTTAAAGAAAAACTCGAACGACAAATGCGATTATCACATATGAATAGTCAATGCCTGATTACTATTTCATGTTTTATAATCTAATTTGATCTTGTATGTAGTTGTTCATTTCAATTCAATTGAAATGACATGACTCATCATGTTTAGCCTTTGAGAAGGCTTTGGTTAGTAGGTTTTATCAACTTCTTGTACCTTACTCAACCTTACTACATACTCGTTTTCCTTTGTAATGTATACATTTGCATTACAAAACTTTCTGAGTACGTGTCGAGATCCAATCAAGACATAGGCCCTTTAGCCTAAGAATAGCTCCCACTGTTTTCACAGTGTGCTAGACTCATCCTTCTTGCACATCTCATGATTGCAAGTGTACTCAATTTCCGTTATAAATATCTCTCATTGTTCTTTATTGCCTAGAACGATTCTAGAAAATCTACTTCTTATTTAACATTGCCACAATGGTATCTTAACCATCCTAATGTGTTTTGATTATGGTTTTGTCGGAAACCATGCGCAATCTCAATTGTCAATTGTCACTTGTGTAACACCCTTACACAAAATTGCATCATAAACACTTTGCATCATAGCCTTAATGCTTCTGCAAGCACTTAAGGGTAATCTTTATGGCTTACTTGGTAAAGATTACTTAAATTCGATTTTGAAAATAATTCATCATACTCAAAGTATATGAAGTGTTATACATCATTTTCTATTTAATTGATTTGGCAGCGGAAGCAAATGAAATCACTCAAATATGTTCAATTTAATTGAACTAGTCATGAATCTTATCAACATAAGACTTCTTATTGACGCTAATATCTTGTAGATTTATCTTCATAAATCTGGATATTAAAGATGTATTATATTACTCCAAAAGTCTTAAATCATTCTCAATGATCAATATGTCATCCACATATCGGACTAATGAAAATTTCCATAACTCCCACTAAACTCCATGTATAAACACAACTTCTTGACTTATCGAGAAAAGTTTTATAACATGATCAAAACATTGATTCCAACTCATTGATGTCCTACTTAAGATCCTCTCTTAAGTTTCACATTATCTTAGGATTGTAAGAATCTATAAAACTCATGACATGTATTGAATACATTCCTTCTATTGAAGAAGTGGGTTTTAGATTCACTTGCTGTATGCATATCCTCATAATGAAACACAATCCCTAAGAAGATCCAAATAGACTTAAGCATTTCAATTAGTGGAAAACCCTTTGTCACTAATCAAGCCCTTTTGTTTCGGATTTTCATGGCTCTAAACCTTGTATCGAGTTGTGACTTAAACACTCTTATGTAAGTCATATGTTCATTACTTTCTAGAAGTAATCAACTTGAATCAAACAATTTCTTTTGTAAGTTATAAGTTCTTTACTTTCTTAAAAGTAGCATGAATTCATCATTTTTAACAAGTGACGAATTTAACCTCCTAGGCTTTGAAGAAACAATGTCTTACACAAAACGTCTCATGTAGCCAAGAAAGACCAGTTTCTTGCGACATAACATTCTCTGTGACATTCTTTATGGGACTTGAATAATTTTTCCCACTCTGTCTTCTAGAAATAAACTTGTATTTTAGAAAGACAGCTTCACGAGCCGCAAACCCGTCGTTCTCGTGATTATTGAAAGAGAAAAATGAGCTTTTGTTTCTTGTGAAAACTTACAAATATGGTACATTACCATTTCATATCTCATATGATTTAGTGGAAAATAATTTTAGACAAAATGATAAAATCCCCAAAACAATGAAGTAACTCAAAGTAACTTGATTGAAGTCCAAACCATATCGAATAGCGTTTGATTTCTTATCTAATCACACATTAATCCATAATGCGTGTTAAGAGAGATTAACTTGTGATACTATATCACATTTCATTTGGCTTATATCAAAGTCTTCACTTTGATAATCCCATCACGATTAAATCATGGTTCCTTGAACTCTTTGAATTTCTTCAAAGATTTCTCTATTTACCTTATTAAGTGAACACATTAGCATCTACTTAAATCGTTGTTGAAAGAAAATGATCAACCTATTTTGGATCAATGATTTACAACCTCGATCTTTTTTTCAATCAAAAGGCACGAGACATCTTGCTTTGAATACAAGATACGCATATACCATAAGATCTAATGGTTTCAAGAGTACTCGATAACTCTTTGCGTTCATCATTCCAGAAATTAAGGTTTGATCTTAGGTTACCAATTTGAGTCTTGCATCATCTTCATGATATATTATTCTAGTTTGGTTTAGAATATGCTCACCTTGATAATGGGCTAGCCATACATCAATTCGTGGTGTATAGGGTCACAAAAGTGAAACCTCTTTTGTATCTTAACAAGTTTATAATCTTATTTAGAGTTTATGCACTTACTAGTCACAATTAAGTACAACTTTAAATCCAAAAACTAGATTGAGTACACAATTACTCTATCTCTCGACGTTATTTTTGCTAGTCGTCATATTCTAATCATCTTATGTGTCGAATACAATGATGAAAACCTCCACTGGTTTCTAATATTGACGAAGTGGTACTAGCAAAATTTATGTTTAATCAAATAAACATTTAAAGAAGAAGGTCCCATTAGATGTCCCACAACTAACTTGTTGATTCTTCAATAATTTGGGGTAGTTTCCTTTCTTGTATCCAACATTTAAGACAATGGAAACTTTATTGGTTGGGATTGATAGGTTTAGTATCGTCATTTCTCAATAACTTTACTTTTAACATTACCTTGTATCAATTCCATTATTATCTTTACTTCTTGAACCTCGTCCTCATCTTAACGGTTTAAGAGAATGCTCCCACTCATTTCAATGAGTCTTTGCTTTGAGAAGCAAAATTGAATTCATGAAGATTACTCTTCATTTGTTCGTTTTAGTCTTAAAACTTTCATTGAAGTGGTTGCGTTATTTTGGTCAATTACGAATTCTGAAAATCTAATCACCAAAACAATTTATCGCTTCAAGGTACTTAATTCAATTAAGTATATGAAACATAATCCATTGTAAGTAGAAGTGTTAGTCAAGAATCAAAAACCTGTTTGATAATGAATAACTTTAATCTATATTCTTTACAAGAGATCCTTAGCAATGGTTCATTTGAGGTTTTAGAAGCAAATTCAAATTTTGTCTATAGTTATGATGTTTTAATGGAGATTTGTATCAAAATCGAAATGATATCGTATATGAATTGTGGTAAAGAAATAGAACAATATAAAAACGGAATAGTGGAAAACTTAACATTTATCGATTTATTAATACTTGTAAATAACAAGTAAAGCATTTACATAGTGACCTCTACCCAACTATGATAAATGATTCCGAGATCCAAATTCATATTAACTTGGGCACGGGATAGCCGATGGAACCCTTATCAATATAACTCGGTGGACTAACTTTTTAATCGATTCTACGTTTAGAACTCTCGGTCGATAAAATTACTCTAATATTTATCTATAGCCCGGAACACATGCGGCTACGGTCGCGAATACTTCCGTTGAGCTCAATCCAAATTTCGAATAAATGTGTCCATGATCCAAATCCACATCAACTTGGGCACGGGATAGCCGATGAAACCCTTATCAACACGAATTCGGTGGATAGACATTTATCACCCACTTCCCCTACGTAACAAGGTTTGTACCCCGGGATGGCCGAGTACACTCCATCATGAAATAGGTTTTCATGGTTTCTACTTTTTGGTAAGGCTATGTCTCAATTGATTGTTTTAGCGAGAGGTCATGTCAATTTATCATCTATCACGTTTTAAGTGAAATAAAGCGGTGAACTACGATAATTATAATTGACACGGTCGATGAAATCGATAAAATGACAATGCATGTTTTAGTTATGGCGATTTAGCGATGCATGCAACATATAAATAAAATGCAAAGCATAAAAATAAATCCTAGTATGACCTTCCTAGAATAGTAAATCTAATAAACTATTACAAATTCGGAAACCAACTCCATTGGTCCCTTGAACTTCGGTTCTTGGCACGCATCTCGAGGTAAAACCGTCTTTATGAATCGTCTTCCTTGAGTGACACCGTCTTTAAGGAACTCCGGAATAATTAAATTACATAACAAATTACATAATTTCCTATTATACATTTGTAATTAAAAATAAAATAAGTCTATTAAATTACAAAACGGTGATACGAGATCACAATAAATTACAACCGAATCGATATTCCCATACATTTCGGGTAATACCAATTAAAACTAAGGCCATACTAAGTAAAAATTATATAATTCAAAAATTACATAAAATAAAATTATGACAATCATAAATAAAATGCAGCATTATAATATGTATGAACATGCCCAATTTTATGCTAAATCGCCTTTAAGGAGCCAATATCGTATATTACACGGTTTTTACGAATTTGCGTGATTCAATGTTTTATAATCACAAAAATTACATAAATTCATATTTATGCACAAGTTAATTACCCTAACTTCTTAGGACTCAAAATTAGTCTTCACTAACTATTTGACTATAATTAACTTATATTACTTAAAATTGTTCATTAATGGACTCAAAATTACAATAAAAAGCTATAAACTTCAAATAAATCACAAAAATTTCAAATAAATTCAAAATTCAAAATTTAAATTCATGAACATTCTGGAAAAATACCATGACACTCATAATGTTCAAAAACTTAGGTTAAAATTTCGAAAGTTATCGGGAAAAACAATGTTGCGATTTATCGGATTTATCAATAAAAATCATAAAAACATGAGAAAAATTATATTCATCAATTTTTCAATTTTAGATCTGAAAAAGATAATAAAATGCAACATGTGACGTTTTTTCTTAGTCATGAAGTATGTTTTAGCAATTTTTTCACTAATTAAGTCACTATTTATGCTATTTTTCATCAAAAATCCATAAATCATGCATGAAGACTTCATTATAGCCTATTATTTTACACACATCTTGTAACATTGCATGTGACAACATACTAAATTTATATGACCAGATTCGAAATTTATCTCATATTAACCTATTTTTCATTTAAATTCGATTTTTAACATGAAAAATCCATATTTCGAGCATAAAAACTCATAAATTTATGAAAATTTCCAGATCATCTAAAAATATTATATGTGAAAACATATCCAAAAACCACTGGAAAATTCGAAGTTTAGCTAATTTTCGTCCAAAAATGACATTTTTATCATAAAAATCACATTTTAATGCCAATATTATATAAAATGAACAATAAAATCCATAAATTAAACCAAAATATCCTAAAACATTTTAGGACCAGAAAATTTAACATGCATAATAAATTTCGTGATATTTCATAATAAACACAAATTTATAAGTTTTGTTTGTTAATCATATAACTCGGAAAAACAATAACCGATTTGCATGCAAACAACCTTGTTCTCTTGATACCGATTGTTGGAAATCTATATCTCATTATTTAACATATTCTTATATGTTACAAATTTATTTAATCATAAAATAAATTCTAGATCTTATGCATGCAAACTAAAATAAATAAGTGAAGAAATCATTTTCTCACCATATGAATATCGGCTATTTGGGCACCAACAAGATCTCCTTCTTGTTAGTTCTTGAGCTTTCCAATATTGGATGAACATACATGACCTCAAAATAGAAGCCCTCCAATTAGTAGCACCCAAGAAAATCCCTTAAACCCACAAACTAATATGTACTAGATATTTATATTGTGGTTTACCTTAAAATTGATTACTAATACTCATATATTACATTGATAATTTGAGTAATCTTTTGAACAAATTTGGATCAAAAATTCATCCTTTTTTGATGAAGATTAAAGAGAGAAATAAAACATGAACATTTTGCATGTGTTTTGAATGGTAGGGTGTGATAATAATAAAAGAACAAAAGCCCTCTCACTAGTAAGAGGCCACACGGTTTGGGTGAGGCAAAAGGACCAATATATGGTCCTTCACTTTTCATTTTGTTCTTTTCTATACCTTAGGCTTGTAAGGCTAGTTGTAGGTAGTGATTATTAGCTTATTTTATCTCATAAAATAATTCACCCACTAACTTCCTTTACACTCTTATTTCGGTCCATCTACACAAAATGGACTACCATTTTATTTTTGTCAATTTGTCATTGTCACACAATATGTAACATGTAGTATGATACATGTTACTAAATAATTAAATGCATATTTATCACATAAATATCATTTTATAAATTAATTAAATTACATTCAACAAATTGACTAGTGATACTTGATCACATAAATAAAATGGGTCATATAATTATAATTCACAATATCTTGTAATTATAATCAACCATTCATTCTTATCTTTATTGTTTCTCAAACAATAAACAATTTTAGTAATAAAGCATTTTATTTACTAAAATAAATCTTATTTAATCCCATTATAATAAGATATCAATATTCTCTCGCACAAATTGAATTGTTCAATTTTAAGGAATTAATTAATCTGTATCGGTATACAATTAATTAACCTTTTCAATTAAGGGAATCGTCCTTTAGGTGTGACCTCAAGGGATCAATCGATCACCACCGTCGCACGACGAAAGAATGTCAAACTCTAGTCAACCAATCATTACCGATATGTGTGGACCAGTTGACTATATATATTATGTATCATCTCTTCTGTATTCTTGAAATGAGATTTAATAATGATATTTAAATCATGTGATCGCACTATTGTTGAGGACACATTTCCCAACACCTACGGCCAGTGTTGCAGTCCCATATCCAGAGCGTTTAAAGAATACCAAGTGATGTGTGCATTTCTTATAGACCTTTTTCGGCCTTTTTAGCACGCATTTCTATGCTTATTTCGTAGTATTTCACTACAAATGCCCCCGAATAGTCTACTTTGCACTGTTTTGCATTATTTGCAGGTACGAACCTGAATGACTGGAAATCAGCCTATTTGTGGTCCTCCAAGCTTGCTTAAGAGAGTCGGCGTGAAACCTTACCGTCTTGAGATGCGTGAGGGCATCCAAAGGAATAGGAGAACACACAAGAAGTCAAGGCCTCTCGATCGAACTCCACAGTTGCTCGATCGAGAGGCATGTGTGTCAAGAACCCCTCGATCGAGATGTCATGTTCTCGATCGAGTGAATGCAAAGGTGAAGGTCTCGATTGAACTCCTCTGTTCTCGATCGAGAGGCCGCGCGCTGATGGGCTTTGGATCGATTGTGTTGTTATTTTACACGCTTTGTTTCTTTGCTATTTTTCTTATAAATAGGCAGAGAATACTAGAGACCTAATCATCACATTTTTTAGACGTAGAACAGAGACTGTTGCTTTAGTTTTTGGACCAGAAATACTTTTCATCGCCATTTCTCAATTCTTCCTTCGTTGAATTCGGTATTATCATTCGCATAATTTCAGTTCAATTTCATTTATCATGTTATCTATTGTCATTTGCTTCGCTATTATTGTTCCTCATTTCGATCATGAGTAGCTAATCGTTTTGCTAGGGTTTAGGGTAGCCATGGCGTAGGAAGGACGATTTAATTAAAATACCCGTAGTCTAGTTGTATGCATCTGCTGCTTTAATATCTTTTAATTGTTTGAGTCGACACACTCAATTAACTGCCTCGATATCCTCTTCTCCTAGATCGAAAGATTGAAAAAGGGGTAGATCTGCAGCGTTTCATTAGGATTTATACTAGCTAGGACGAATGCTAAACTTGTATTGCCTAGGGCGAACTAAGGACCGAAAGGTGACGTTTATTACCCACAGATTGAATTTAGGGCATTTATGATTTAGTCCGGACTTTAGAAGCAATGGTGAACCGACAATCCTAGTACCCTTCTCTCTTGTTTATCTCTATTTTATTTCTTTCTCGTTCCTTTTACTCTCCTTTGCTCGTAGTTTTTTAGAAAACAAACAACAAACCCCCCATTTTGGTTACTTTCGACAGACCTAGTTGTCTATAGGATTCCCATCTCCCTATGGATTCGATACCCGATTGCCTTTGCTACATTTAGTTGAGACCCGTTGTTTTTATCTTTGACAGGGTTGCGACAGCCGTGTCAAATTTTGGCGCCGTTGCCGGGGAGGCGGTGCAATTTTATAGTTTCTTTGTTTGTCTTTTGTCTCCGGGAATTTATTCCTTGAGACAGTTCTCATTCTTGGCCCGAGTGTTTTTGTGCTTAGAGGTTATAGTTCAGCTATGGAGGTAATTTGTGGAAGATGTGGCGAATGGGGACACAATCCCATTTCATGTATGGCTACATCCGAGAGAGTTCTAGCCTATCGGAAGTTTAGGCAAGGAGGCACTTCCTTCGAGCTTTGTGCTGTCAATATTCAAGCCGAGTACAATCTTAAGGCCGCCATTCACACACAACATCTTGAGCAGGAATATGGTGCGGATGCCTTCCGTAAACTGCTCGATAAATGTGAGTCAATGTGCTTAGAGGAAGACCCGGTAAATGCAATAAGTTTGAGGAGTGGTCGCACTTATGACGGACCAGAACATACTCCAGAAAGTTCAAATGCCGAGGCAGGGATTACTGTTCAGCAAAATGACGAAGAACTGCTGAAGGGTGGTCGATCGAGTGAACTTACCTCTCGATCGACCAGTGCTGAGGAAGAAATCCCTCGATCGAGAGCCGATACCTCTCGATCGAGTGAGCTACACAATGAAACCTCTCGATCGAGAGAGGTTAGTAAGAAAAGCTCTCGATCGAGCACTTCTGAGCCTCGATCAAGAAATACTGAGCATGCAGACACGCATTCCAATGGTGGACGTAGTGGGGTACCCTCCTGTGCTGCGAGGGTGTCAAGAACTGATAAAGGTAACGAGAAAGAAGAGGACCCACTTCCTATGGTCAAGGTCCCTTATCCGAGTCGATTGCGCGACACGAAGACGGAGAGACAATTCAGCAAATTCGCGGATATGGTAAGAAATATTCAGGTAACCATTCCTTTTGCTGAGTTAATTACCCAAATACCTCCTTACGCAAAATTTATGAAAGATATTATTACGCGTAGGAGGGAATTTGGAGAAACAGCTACTGTCGCTTTCATGGAAGAGTCTAGTAGTCTAATTTTAGGAAAGTCTCCCCCTAAATTGAAAGACCCGGGTAGTTTCTCCATTTCTTGTGTTATAGGAGATGTGATGATAAATAGGGCGTTGTGTGACCTTGGAGCTAGTGTCAGTGTCATGCCCTATTCTATCTTTTCTAAGCTTAAATTGGGTCACCTAAAAATGACCAATATCACCTTGCAGATGGCCGACAGATCTGTTAGACGGCCCTTAGGTATCTTAGAGGATGTGCCCGTCAAGGTGGGAAAATTCTTTATTCCAGTGGACTTTATTGTATTAGATATTGCTGAGGATACCCGTACCCAGATTATTCTGTGTAGACCGTTTTTGTGTACAACTGGAGCTATTATTGATGTCAAACTCGGGCGTTTGACTCTAGAGGTAGGGGATGATGTGATTACGTTTAGTCTGCCCGAGACCTTGTCTAGACCAATGATAGAGGATACTTGTTATTCTGTTGATATTGTTGATGAGTCTGCTTACGAGTTTTGGTCGGATTCCTTGGTTAAGGATCCGCAGGAGTCTTTGATGTTTCTAGATGAGTGTGCAGATTTTTCAGATGACGAGGATGATGTCGAGGAGTTGCTTGGAATTGCCACAAATGAGATAGAGCTGTCTGACGTTCAACTGGAACAGGTAGAAAACTTACCACATACTTTGTGCTCAGTCGAGGTAAAGGTCCCCGAGCGTAAGGCTCTTCCCTCTCATCTTAAGTATGCTTTCCTTGATGATACTGAGCAGTTCCCAGTGATTGTGAGTGCTAAGCTCAACGACGAACAGTTAACTGCTTTATTGACTGTTCTTAAGAGAAATAGGAAGGCGATGGGATATTCGTTGGATGACCTTAAGGGCATCAGCCCTGATGTCTGCATGCACATGATTGAGCTAGAGGATGATCACAAACCTTACAGACAGGGTCAGCGGAAGCTGAATCCAAAGATGGAAGAGGTTGTGACGGCTGAGGTTATGAAACTACTCGACGCAGGTATTGTTTATTCAGTTGGGAATTCTAAATGGGTAAGTCCCGTTCAGGTGGTACCTAATAAGGGAGGTACTACAGTTGTCCGATATGAAAATAATGAGCTAATACCTACTAGACTAGTGACTGGGTGGCGGATGTGTATAGATTATCGGCAATTAAATGCCGCCACCAAGAAAGATCATTTCCCCCTTCCTTTCATTGATCATATGATAGAGAGATTAGCTTCTCATGAGTTTTTCTGTTATCTGGATGGGTACTCAGGGTTCTTTCAGATCCCTATTCATCCAGATGATCAGGAAAAGACTACTTTTACTTGTCCAAAGGGTGTTTTTGCTTATCGCAGGATGCCTTTTGGTTTGTGTAATGCCCCTGCTACCTTTCAGAGGTGTATGATGGGGATCTTTTCTGAGTATATAGAGTCTATCATGGAAGTCTTTATGGACGACTTCAGTGTCTATGGGAATGACTTTGATAATTGTTTAGCTAACCTTGATAAAGTTTTGCAGCGATGTATTGAGGTTAATCTGGTGCTAAACTGGGAGAAGTGCCATTTTATGGTAAATGAGGGCGTAGTCCTTGGGCACTTAGTCTCCAACAGGGGTATTGAGGTAGACAAAGCAAAGGTGCAAGTAATCGAGCAATTACCCCCTCCAGTTAATGTTAAGGGGGTGAGGAGTTTCCTTGGTCACGCTGGCTTTTATCGTCGGTTTATCAAGGACTTCTCAAAGATTGCTCGACCGCTTACACAGTTGCTTTTAAAGGATGCTCCTTTTGATTTTAATGATGAATGTCTTTCTGCTTTTAACACTTTGAAGCAGGCTTTGGTCTCTGCACCCATTATCCAGCTTCCGGATTGGAAGCTGTCTTTCGAGATTATGTGCGATGCCCGTGATTATGCACTAGGAGCGGTGCTAGGCCAGCGGAAAGACAAGGCGCTGAGTGCGATATATTATGCGAGCCGAACTCTGGATGAGGCTCAAGTGAAATATGCTACCACGGAGAAGGAGCTTTTAGCTGTTGTTTATGCGTTAGATAAGTTTAGATCGTATTTGTTGGGTTCTAAAGTTATTATTTTTACATATCATGCAGCGCTGAAACACCTTCTGAACAAGAAGGAAGCTAAGCCCAGATTGCTGAGATGGATACTCCTTTTACAGGAGTTTAACTTGGAGATTAAGGATAAGAAGGGAGAAGAAATTGTCGTAGCCGACCATCTGTCGCGTCTGACGCAACAGGAGAGGGAGGATTCTCTTCCTATTAATGATTCTTTTGCTGATGACTCTTTATTTTCTGTTGATGTTTTTTCTGTGACCTCTGTGAATTCTAAGGATGGTGCTGAACCTTGGTTTGCAGACTATGCTAACTTTGTTGTCAGTCAGGCACTGCCACCAGATTTATCTCATCATCAGCTCAAGAGATTCTTACACGATGCACGACAATATTTCTGGGATGACCCTTATTTATTTAAGGAATGTGTAGACAGACTCTACAGACGGTGTATTCCGCAGTGGGAGACCAAGGCTATCCTAGAAGGCTGCCATTCGGCTCCTTGTGGAGGACACCACGGTCCATCATGTACCGTGGCTAAGGTATTGCAGTCAGGTTTTTATTGGCCAACTCTTTTCGCTGACACTAAAGTTTTTGTTGCTAGCTGTGATGCTTGTCAGAGAACGGGAAAAATTTCCAAGAGACATGAGATGCCTCAGAACGGCATTTTAGAGGTTGAGATTTTCGATGTATGGGGCATCGATTATCAAGGGCCATTCCCGTCTAGCCAGGGTAACAGGTATATTCTGGTAGCTGTAGACTATGTGTGTAAGTGGGTGGAGGCGATTGCCACTCCGAATTGTGATGCCGGGATTGTGATTAAGCTGTTTCGTAAGACTATTTTCCCTCGTTTTTGTGTCCCTAGGGTCGTCATTAGCGATAGGGGTATTCATTTTAGAGAACAGCAGTTGACTGCTTTGCTGTCTAAATATGGTGTCAAACACCGTAGGGGTTTGGGGTATCATCCTCAGACTAGCGGACAGGTTGAGGTCTCTAATAGAGAACTAAAAGAGATATTGAGTAAAGTAGTGTCTAAATCACGGAAAGACTGGAGTGCTAAATTGGAGGACACGTTGTGGGCTTATAGGACGGCCTTTAAGACACCAATCGGTGCTTCACCGTATCGTTTAGTGTATGGAAAGTCTTGTCATTTAACTGTTGAGCTAGAACATAAAGGTTGGTGGGCTATCCGCCAGCTTAATTATGATGCTGACTCGTGTGGTGAGAAGCGCTTATTGCAGCTAGATGCGCTGGAGGAGTTTCGGCTGAACGCTTATGATAGCTTCCGAATTTATAAGGAGAAGACTAAGCGTTGGCACGATAAGAGGATTGTACCCCGTGAGTTCCATGTTGGGCAAAAGGTGTTACTGTTTAATGCCCGGTTGAGATTGTTTCCTGGTAAGCTGAAGTCTAGGTGGAGTGGTCCGTACACAGTGACTGGCGTCACAAAATTTGGATCGGTTGAGTTAGAGGACTCCGAGGGGAATCGCTTCAAAGTTAATGGTCATCTTGTGAAGCACTATTATGGGGCTGATGCTGTTGTTGGCCGCGTCAAAGTTCTCTTTTTCGACGCGATGGCGGAGCGTGATGTTTGACGCTTATAGGTCGTGCGGGACCTCATAAACCTGCGCTTTTCGGGAGGCAACCCGATTGTAATTTGTTGTGTTTGTTTTTGAAACTTTTGACACTCTTTATTTCTGTTTGGTGTGCGTTTGAACAATTTTAATAGAGTTTATGCGTGAATTTTACAGCACAGGTACTGTACTGTTGCTTACTGATGCAACAGCTCTCGATCGAGTAGTTTTCTTGCTCGATCGAGTGGTCCTTCCCTTTCAAAGCTCTCGATCGAGCTCCTATCTGTTCGATTGAGTATCTGCACCGCTTAAAGCCTCGATCGAGTGTTATGTGTCTCGATCGAGTACCATTTTCTTCTCGATCGAGCGGATCCTTTGTCGATCGAGAACCCTACCAACCTCTCTTCCTGGTTCGGTTTGGGGAGGTTCGTGGTTTGCGCGCTTTTGTAAGTTTTCGACTCTCCCTCTCTTTAGTCTGCATTTATTCTCCTTTACTTTGTACAATGGGGACATTGTACACTTTGGTTTGGGGAGGGTATGCATCCATATCGTGTCTGCATGTTCTTTTTATTGCATTTTTGTTATCACGTTTACTTACGTTTGCATTGTTTTTATTTCAAAAAATCCATAAAAACTTAAAAACTTCGAAAAAAAATAGAAAACAAAAATCATGTTTATTTTTGCATTTTAGGTTGAGTCTGATTGGAGTTTTTCATTGCTGATAACCGTCTTTTTGCTTAAGCCTTGCATTGTTTCACATCTTTTAGCAAAAGTCTTTGCAATTTCTCGAATTTCGTTTCAAAATTCGTTGAACAAGTAGACTTGACTTGAAATTTTGGCAAACTACAATATCTTTCGAGGTTTAGAGCTTTATAATCGGTGTCATCCATGACCAGTTCATGTAGGAAGTGAGTAGTTACTCCTTATAAGGCATGTAACATCAAATTGCATAAGCATGAGTTTAGTCTACTTAGTACCTGTATGCATTCGGGTCTGTGGTTGGTGACACATGTTTGGAGAGGCAACCCCTTTATTTCATTTTACCCATGAGCTCCACATAGCCAAATTGCCTATTTTGTCCCTATTTAGCTACAATCCACATTTTTCCTACCCTAGCCGCGCTAGTAATGGTAGCAATGTTGGGAATGTGTTGATTTGCAGTTGGTTATTATATCTTTTTCATGAGATGGATGGGTGAAGGAAATGAAGGAGGAATATTGAAAAAGAATTGAAGAAAAATGAAAAAGAAAAGAAAAATCCGAAAAGAAATATGAAAGAAAAAAAAAGGAAAAAAAAAATCATATGCGGAAATTGAAAGACTGTATGTTGTGATTTATACTCCCATGTTTAATCTATATCTTATGGGGAGTTGATAATTCTATGGTGATTAGTGAGTTGTGTGCATCCAATTTGCACTGTTTCGTATTGATTTGTATGGAGTTTGAAGTAGGGAAGTTGTATAATTTGGATCCGTTGTTGCTAGCCTGGCTATTAACCCCACATATCCAAATTCATTTTAAGCCCCTTCTTACCTATTACCTCACTTATCCATATGTAAGTCCTTGCCATGTGTCTTGGTCATCAGTTTGGTTGGGATGCATATGTACAGTTGTAGAGACTTTATTCATGTTAGATTGCATGCATGTTCTTATAGGTCGCAGTTAGGTGAGCGTTCTTCATTCTTTCTATCTTATATTATATATCACCTTGTGCTTAATTGTGTGTTTGAGCGACCCGTGAGAGTCCATTTTTAAAAGTCTTGCAAGGTCAAAAGTTCAACATCTTTTTGAAATTTGCATAAATTCGTTTGCCTTGATATTGAGCTATTAGTAGTTGATTCTTATGCATTAAATGGTTTAAGCCGACGGTCTTCAGCTTGTCTATGTTCTACTCCTATCCATTTAGTCCTAGCTAGTGGCATTAGTTTGCTTGAGGACAAGCAAGGGTTTGGTTTGGGGAAGTTTGATGTGTGCATTTCTTATAGACCTTTTTAGGCCTTTTTAGCACACATTTTTATGCTTATTTCGTAGTATTTCACAACAAATGCCCCTGAATAGTCTACTTTGGTCTGTTTTGCATTATTTGCAGGTACGAACCGGAATGACTGGAAATCAGCCTATTTGTGGTCCTCCAAGCTTGCTTAAGAGAGTCGGCGTGAAACCTTACCGTCTTGAGATGCGTGAGGGCATCCAAAAGAATAGGAGAACACACAAGAAGTCAAGGCCTCTCGATCGAACTCCACAGTTGCTCGATCGAGAGGCATGTGTGTCAAGAACCCCTCGATCGAGATGTACTGTTGTCGATCGAGTGAATGCAAAGGTGAAGGTCTCGATCGAACTCCACTGTTCTCGATCGAGAGGCCGCGCGCTAATGGGCTTTGGATCGATTGTGTTGTTATTTTACACGCTTTGTTTATTTGCTATTTTTCTTATAAATAGGCATAGAATACTAGAGACCTAATCATCACATTTTTTAGACGTAGAACGGAGACTGTTGCTTTAGTTTTTGGACCAGAAATACTTTTCATCGCCATTTCTCAATTCTTCCTTCGTTGAATTCGGTATTATCATTCGCATAATTTCAGTTCAATTTCATTTATCATGTTATCTATTGTCATTTGCTTCGCTATTATTGTTCCTCATTTCGATCATGAGTAGTTAATCGTTTTGCTAGGGTTTAGGGTAGCCATGGTGTAGGAAGGACGATTTAATTAAATTACCCGTAGTCTAGTTGTATGCATCTGCTGCTTTAATATCTTTTAATTGTTTGAGTCGACGCACTCAATTAACAGCCTCGATATCCTCTTCTCCTAGATCGAAAGATTGAAAAAGGGGTAGATCTGTAGCGTTTCATTAGGATTTATACTAGCTAGGGCGAAAGCTAAACTAGTATTGCCTAGGGCAAACTAAGGACCGAAAGGTGACGTTTATTACCCACAGATTGAATTTAGGGCATTTATGATTTAGTCCGGACTTTAGAAGCCATGGTGAACCGACAATCCTAGTATCCTTCTCTCTTGTTCATCTCTATTTTATTTCTTTCTCGTTCCTTTTACTCTCTCCTTTGCTCGTAGTTTTTTAGAAAACAAACAACAAACCCCCCATTTTGGTTACTTTCGACAGACCTAGTTGACTATAGGATTCCCATCTCCCTGTGGATTCGATACCCGACTGCCTCTGCTATATTTAGTTGAGACCCGTTGGTTTTATCTTTGACAGGGTTGCGACAGCCGTGTCACCAAGCTGGAGCGTAAGTTTGGTAAGTTTTTGGAGATGGTCAAGAATCTTGAGGTAACCATTCCATTCGCTGATCTAATTACACAGGTACCCTCTTACGCTAAATTTATGAAAGACATTTTGAATCGTAAGAGAAATTTTCATGATGATGGTGCTGTTGCTTTTGTGGAAGAATGTAATGCTCTTTCGCAAATCAACATACCACCTAAATTAAAGGACCCGGGTAGCTTTTCAATTCCTTGCACTATAGGTAACCACGAAATTAGGAAGGCCCTTTGTGATCTAGGGGACAGTGTCAGTGTCATGCCATATTCTATTTGCGAAAAGCTAAATATTGGTAACCTTAAGGTGACCAATATGACCTTTCAGATGGCAGATAGATCGATTCAGAGACCCTTAGGAATTTTAGAAGATGTACCCGTTCGAGTGGGTAAGTTCTTTATTCCTGTCGATTTCGTCGTTTTAGACATTGCTGAGGATAGTCAGATACTTATTATCGTAGGTAGACCATTTTTACATACGGCTGGGGCCGTGATAGATGTCAAACGCGGAGTCTTGACCTTGGAGGTAGGGGATGACACAATTGAGTTCAGTCTTGCTCGCACTGCGATCGAACTCGCGATGATGATATGTGTTATTCCATTGATATTGTTGATGAATGGTCATTAATTGTAACTGGAGGGAATCCTTAGCCAAGGATCCCTTAGCTGATCTAACCCGTTTAGATGAGTGTGCAGATAATCCAGCGGAGAGTGCTGAGGGGCTAGATGTTTTGGTAGCCTCAATGGAAAGCTACGAGCTCACAAAGGAAGAAGATGAGATGCTCATAAGCCTGGCCAACGAAAATTTGATAAACACTTGTTATACCATTGAAGCTGATTCTGCCTATGCTGTTGAGGTAAAGGTGCCAGAGCGTAAGCTACTTCCTCCTAATCTTCAGTATGTTTTTCTAGATGATACGTAGCAGTACCCAGCTATTGTTAGTGCTAAGCTTAATATGACCAGCTTTATGCTTTGATGTGTGTGCTTAAGAAAAACAGGAAAGCTTTAGGTTATTCTTTGGATGATATTAAGGGCATCAGCCCTGATATTTGTATGCACATGATAGAGCTGGAGGAAGGTCACAAGCCTTACAGACAGGGTCAGCAAAAGCTGAACCCGAAGATGCAGGAAGTTGTCATGGCTGAGGTGATGAAACTACTCGATGCAGGTATTATTTATACAGTTGGCCACTCCAAGTGGGTTAGCCCAGTTCAGGTAGTCCCGAAGAAAGGAGGGACCACTATGGTGCAAAATGAGAAAAATGAATTAATACCAACTCGAGTTGTAACAGGTTGGCGGATGTGCATTGATTACAGACAATTAAATGCTGCCACCAAGAAAGACCATTTCCCCGTCCCTTTTGTTGACCAAATGACTGAAAGACTTGCTTCTAACAAATTTTTCTGTTTTCTAGAAGGATATTCAGGGTTCTTTCAGATCCCAATTCATCCGGATGATCAGAGTAAGACCACTTTTACCTGTCCAGAGGGTGTTTTTACATACCGCAGAATGCCTTTTGGATTGTGTAACGCCCCAGCTACCTTTCAGAGGTGTATGATGGGGATTTTTTCTGATTATATAGAGAACATTATGGAGGTATTTATGGATGATTTCTCAGTTTATGGTAATGACTTTGATCGTTATTTAGCTAATCTTGATAAAGTCATGCAGCGTTGTATTGATGTTAATCTTGTTTTAAACTTGGAAAAATATCAGTTCATGGTCAATGAGGGAGTTGTGTTAGGGCATTTGATTTCTAATAAGGGTATACATGTTGATAAGGTAAAAGTGCAGGTAATTGAGCAATTGCCACCTCCCGTGAATGTTAAAGGAGTGAGGAGTTTCCTTGGTCACGCTGGTTTTTATCGGGGTTTCATTAAGGATTTTTCAAAAATTACTAAACCACTTACACAATTGCTTCTTAAAGATGCTGTTTTTGAGTTTACTGATGAGTGCCTTTTAGCTTTTAACAGGTTAATTGAGGCTCTAGTTTCTGCGCCAATCATTCAGCCGTATCATTCAGCCGCCTAATTGGGACCTCCCATTCGAGATTATGTGTGATGCCAGGGATTATGCGATTGGTGCAGTTTTAGGACAGCGGAAAAATAAAGTTTTGAATGCCATATATTATGCGAGCCGAACTCCGGATGAGGCTCAAGTTAACTATTACACTACTGAGAAGGAGTTTCTAGCTGTAGTTTTTGCCTTAGAGAAATTTCGGTCTTATTTGTTAGGTTCTAAGGTTATTGTTTATACTGACCATGCAGCGCTGAAGACTCTCTTTCTTAAGAAGGATGCGAAACCGAGGCTTTTGAGGTGGATACTCCTTTTGCAGGAGTTTGATTTGGAGATCAAAGATAAGAAAGGTGCGAGAAATGTGGTGGTGACCATTTATCTCGTCTGCACCGTGACGAAAGGGAGGATTCGTTACCCATTAATGATTCTTTTCCTGATGAGAGCCTGTTAGCTATTACTAATTCGGGGTCTTATCCACCTCCGTGGTTTGCTGATTATGCTAATTTTGCTGTGACAGGTAAGATACCACCCGAGCTTTCATGGCAGCAGAAGAAGCGGTTCGCTTATGATGCTTGACAATACTTTTCGGATGATCCTAATGTTTGCAAGGAATGCGCAGACGGTCTTATCCGGAGATGTGTGCCTCAATGGGAGGTGAAGGATATCCTAGAAGCTTGCCACTCTTCTGCCTATGGTGGTCACCATGGTCCATCCCGGACTGTGGCTAAGGTACTCCAATCTGGTTTCTATTGGCCAACTTTGCATACAGATAGTCGCAATTTTGTTGCTGAGTGCGATGCTTGTCAAAGATCGGGGAATATTTCGAAGAGACATGAGATGCCACAGGTAGGCATTCTAGAGGTTGAGATTTTCGATGTCTGGGGCATTGATTATCAAGGACCCTTTCTGAGCAGTCAAGGTAATAAATATATCCTCGTAGCTGTAGATTATGTGTCCAAATGGGTAGAAGCTATCGCTACTCCCCATTGCGATGCAAAAGCCGTGATTAAGCTATTTAAAAAGATTATTTTTCCTCGTTTTGGTGTCCCTAGGGTTGTCATTAGCGATGGTGGAATGCATTTTAAAGAGAAACAACTTAGTGCTTTATTGACTAAATTCGGTGTCCAACATCGTAGAGGTTTGGGGTATCATCCCCAAACTAGTGGTCAAGTTGAGATTTCTAATCGAGAATTGAAAGAAGTTTTAGCTAAAGTTGTTTCTAAATCACGGATGATTGGAGTTTTAAGTTAGATGATGTCTTATGGGCTTATAGGACCGCGTTTAAAACGCCGATTGGGATGTCACCATTCCGATTGATTTATGGTAAGACATGTAATTTACCTGTTGAGTTGGAGCGTAAGTCCTGGTGGGCTATTTGTGATTTGAATTTGGATCCTAACCTCTCTCGCGAGAAACGTATGACACAGTTAAATGAGCTGGAGGAATTTAGGCTGATGGCCTATGATAATGCTAGGATCTACAAAGAGAAAACGAAGCGCTGGCACGACAAGAGAATCATTAAGCGCGAGTTCCATATTGGCGATAAGGTACTTCTTTTTAATGCTCGTATCCGTTTATTTCCTGGTAAGCTAAAATCCAGGTGGAGTGGTCCCTACACGGTCACTGCAGTTACAAAGTTCGGATCAGTTGAATTGGAGACCTCTGCTGGAAAAAGGTTCAAAGTTAATGGCCAATATGTGAAGCATTATCACGGAACAGATGAATTTGTTGGGAAAGTCGAGGTATTGTACTTCGACCCGTTATCGGATGATGCAAACTGAGGTAAAAAGGTCGTGCGGGACCTCTTAAACCACCGTTAACCGGGAGGCAACCCGGCTTGTAAATTTTATATAATTAGGAACTTTACAGTTTTATTTAATTAATTGCATTAGGAACTTTAGCTTATTTCATTTCATTAGCAACTTCGTCTATGGAAAGACGCGCGCCTTTGAAAATGTTTGCAGGTAATTATTTTATGCAAAGTACGTAGGGCGATTTATTTGGATTTTGATGAGAGAAGGACGGTAAATTGAAGTTGGAAAAAGCAATTTTAACGTAATTGAGCTTAATTGCCAGTACTTGCAGTCGATCGACCATGTGCATCAGTCGATCAACTGAAGAGGAAAAGTCAGAAGCTGTCACAAGGGAAGATTGGTCGATCGACTGGGTCTGATAGTCGATCGACCACCGCGCGAGATCAGATGGCGAATTAATAGGGAAGTTCTAATTACTTCATTCATTCATTCATACTCATTTGAAAAAATAAATCAGAGAAACCCTAGCTTTTTCCCCCTTTCGCGATTCTTGATAACCTCCCCCTTAATTTCGATTTTTCTTCCTCAAATCCCCAAGTTCTCATCAAAGGTATGTTTCTAATCCTCTTTTAATCCTTTAAATTCGATTTTTGCTGAATTTTATTTTGCCCAAATTTCGAGCAATGTCACCTTGTTTCGAAAAAATCGATTTGGGGAAAATCGATTTAGGGCTCATTTCTTTTCGAATTTGTGCTTTAATTGCATTTGTTATCCTATTCATTTGATTTTCGAGCCATCTTAGCAAAAAGGAAAGCTTAATTTCGTTTTTCCCCAAATTTTCAAAACCCTAATTTCATGTTTGATTTCTGATTTTGTTTGGGGTTTATAAATTCTCATTGTTAAAGATTATGGGAAGCTAGTTGTTGATTTGTCAATTTTATAGGAAGCAATAATGACGAAAGGGAAGTAGACGATCTTCAGTGGGCAGTCCAGTCAAGGAGCAGCTAAACGGCCGCGGGGTCCGCCACTAATGATCGAGGCAACTACGGATAGTCTACCTCACTATCCGTAGGTGACTTTCTTTACCTCTACTCAGAGAGCCAAATTTATTACCTTGGTCGAAAAAATAAAAGTTCAGGCAACCCGTTTTATTCATAAGCCAACTTTAGAGAAACTAGGGTGTCTTGAATCTGTTGTGTCTCTGCTAAATGGGACAGGGATGTCGGGACTGGTGGACATGGCTGAGTTCACCTACTATACTCTAACCCTTTAGTTTTTCTCGTCTTTTGCTTTTGACCAGGCTTCTTTTGAAGCTAATAGGATTAGCTCTTGCATTTCTTTTCGGCTGTTTAATGTCACCTACTCCTTGACATTGGCTGAATTTGCTGGTTATTTGGGTCTTTGTTTCGAGGGTAACACCTCAGAACCTTCTGATGTGCACAGGGTAATGTGGTCGTGTATCTCTGACCTGAGCGTCCCTAAGAGGACGGGCACTTCCATCCACTTACCCCATTTTCGTTATTTCTTCCGGCTGATGGGTAATACCATTTTCGGTCGCAAAGAGTCAAATAATGTTAATACCATTGAATTGTCTATCTTGGCGGGCTATCTGAACATTGAGAGTCAGGTAGCCCATATTTATAATATCGCTTATTTGACTGCCTCTCACTTTAACACTATAAGTGAGGGTACCTCTTTGGTCACTATTGTTTGTGGTGGGCTGGTGACTCCTATAGCCCACCATCTGGTTCTTGTTTTCCCTCGAGAGGAGGCTCCTCTCGACCCTCAGGCACGCTTCATGGACCTTGACTACGTCAAGTCTGTGAAGTGGATCAACACTCGGGGTCGGTGGAAGATTCATTCATTCATTTGCGACCCCATCCCTATCCTTGGCCTCCCTCCCATCTTGCCGCTTACCACTGTTTTGGGGGCGACTCGCCCACCCTTGCCTAGCTACAGGCTCCCTATTAGGGCGGGCACCACTACTGCTAGCACCTCGAGAGGAGCTCGTGCATCCTCTTCACCGGCCCCCTCCCCCTCCACTCCTGCTCCCACGGGTTTCCCGGCTACTTTTCGTCCCCCTACACCTATTGTTATCCCTGCGGTCATGGACCAAAGGGCGGTTTCACGTGTGTTGGGTGACTTGTGCAGGAGTTTTGATCAGCAGAGGATGGACATGGCTCTGGCCATATACCCAGTTTACGAGGAATATGCTTGGACAGGGATGCTCCCACGGGGTCCCTGGACCCACCCGTCCTTCTTTATTCCCCCGCTGGGCGGATATCCTCTACCTGCTACGACGTCCACTCCCACTGCTGCTGCCGCCACTCCTACTGCCGCTGCTGCTGAGGCGGAAGAAGAGGACGACTCAGGGTCAGATGAGGAGAGTGGTTCCGAGTATGACGGTGGAGACTAGATGCATTATGACCTCCCCCATTTTTGGCTGGTTTGGGGAGGTCGTCTTTTGTGAGTTTCCGTTTCTTTTTCATTAGTTTCCATTTCTCTTGTTGTTGCTTATACTCTTCCCTATATTGCTGTTGATGCTGGTGATTTGCTGCTGAGCACAATGAGGGCATTGTGCATTTTGGTTTGGGGAGGGTATATGCATATGTCTATTGCATTTGCATTTGTTATTTAATGCATTTCAGTCACACGTTTATTGCATTTTTGCTTGCATTCGTTCTTTACTTCTTTAATTTCAAAAAAAAAATTGATAAACCACCAAAAAATAAAAAAAATCAAGTTTACTTTCGCATTTAGGCCGAGTCGGAACGGAAGGATTTCAATGATGAGTTTGCTTTACATATTGTCTCATTGACCTTTCCTTGCACTTTGAACATTTCCAAGTATGTCACTTGCATAGTCTACGAGTTTTTGTTGGAATTTTGCTAAACGAATAGACTTGACTCAATATGGGCAAGCTACTTAAATTTCTAAGGATAGAGCTTAATAAATCGGTGACATTCATGACCGATTTCATGTAGGAATGAGAGTAGTTTCTCCTTATAAGGCATGATACATTAATTTGCATAAGCATGAGTCTAGTCTACTTGATACCTATATGTATTCGGGTCAGTGGTTTGTTGACACATGTGGTAGAGGTTCCCTTTATTTCATTTTGCCCATAAGCCCCACAAAAGCCAAATTTGCCCTTTTTGTCCCACAAACTACATTCCAAATTTAGCCACCCTAGCCGAGCTAGTTAAGGTAGTAATTCGGGAATGTTGTCTTGCGATTTGGTTTTTATTATCTTGTTGGATGATTTGTTGGGAAATGAAGGGAAGCTATGATTTGAAAAAATGAAGTGAAAAAAAAAGAGAACTGAACTGGGCAGAAGAGTACAGGCTAGCAAGGGTGGTCGATCGACTGGGTCTGATGGTCGATCGACTGCCAGTCCAGGAAATGAAAACAAAAAAAAGAAAGTCAGAAAAGAAAAAAGAAAGAAAATGAAAAAAAAGAGAGAGATCACATGTTTAAAATAATTTTCGGATGGTGATTTCTTAATTCCCATGTGCTATTCATATTATTTGGGGAAATGTTATTTTTGGGAGTTTGTGAGATTTGTGCTTACATGTAGCACCGTTTTGATTTTTCTCTCGAGTATGAAGTTGGGAAATGTTCGGAAATTTGGGTTTAGAAGTTGCTTGCTCGGCTTTATCTCCTCTTATCCAAATTTATTTTAGCCCCTTCTTACCCGTAGCCTCACAATTCCAAAATTGCCTCGGCGTGTGTCATGGTCATTAAATGGTTGGAATGCATATGCACGGTTCTTATGGGTCGTGGATAGGGGAGAGTCTTATTTTTATCACTCTTCTGTCTTGCATAATATATCTCACCCTATTCTTAAATTGAGTGAATGAGCGACCGTGAGAGTCCGATATATACGAGTCTTGCAAGGTCGAAGGTTTAGCAAATTCTTTAACATGTTAAACTCGTTTGCATTTGACAAGATACTTGGATGTTAATAGCTGCATTAAATTAGTTGGGTATGATGGTTTGTATTAGCTCTGAGCATGAAATCCGTTCCATTAGAGGTTTTTAGTCGGGTGATAGTGCTTGCTTGGGGACAAGCAAGGTTTGGTTTGGGGAGATTTGATACGTGCATATTCTATACATTTTATTTGCAGTTTTGGCATGTATTTCTATGCGTATTTGTTAGCTTAAAGCTACTATTTCTCCCGAAACGGTTTACTTTGGAATTTCTATGATTTATTGTAGGAATGAGTGGAAGTGAGCTAAATCAAGCTTAAATCGTCCTCCGGAGGCAACTTTATGGAAATTTGGATGATGGGAGTTTAGACTTGTTCACCTCGGGATGCGTGCATGGAGTGAAGAGGCTGATTGGAAGAGAAAAGGAAGTTACTGAACAGCGTAGTTGGTCGGTCAACCAACATCTCCAGTCTATCGACCGTGGAAGTTCTGCAGAAGAAACAGTATGCCAGCACTGTACTGGCTGGTCGATCGACCGTGCCACTTGGTCGATCGACCACATCGCAAAGCTGTGGTTTATTTTATGCGTTAGTCTTTTGAAAGCCCACTTGTAATTTATCTTATGGGCACATCGTTTATCAGTATGAGGCAACAATAATTTAGGTTATGCTTTTTATTATTCAACAACTGAAGTTTTACATCTGAGTTTTGGGGACACGAAGTTGAGGCACGGATTCGAATTAATTGTTTGTTCATCAATTTCCTTAGTAAGCTTTAATTTAATTTCAATCTTTTTTTATTCTTGTTCATTTAATTCTAGTCTCTACCAATTTACATTTAAACAATTCAGTTTTAATCCTCTATTTTAATTTCAATTTCAATCATGTCAATTTTATCCCTTGTCTTTAATTTTGCAATTGTCGTATTCTTAATCATGCGTAGCTAAAATATCTATGCTAGGAATTAGGGAATCCATGGCGTCATGAGTTGATTTTATTAAGTCTAGGTTGAACCCGTACCGGTCTTATTTACTGCTGTGAGATTTTTACCCCTTGCTAGATTGAGAAATTAGCAAAGTTTGATTTCTTACAAGTAATTGGAAGGACTATAGAGCGAAAGTAATTAAGTTTCTTTCTACGGTGGAAAAGAGATTGAGAGGCTTAATTTCAATCGGGACTTAGACGACCTATTTGACATTCTGAGACGGTATTGGACAGACCTTGACTTTACTAGACTGACCCTTAAGCCATGGTGAACCGAAATTCCTAGCTGCTTTTTATTATCTACTTAATCTTCATTTAAATTTCGGTAGTTACTATAGAATCAATCAACCAAACCGCCCCCCCCCCCATAATTGTTACTTCAATAGATTAAAAATTAGCAAATAGAATTGATCTTGTCTCTCTATGGTTCGACCCTTACTATCACTAGCTATAATTTTAGTTTGGATTAAAATTTAATTTTGATACAAAATGACGGTATCAACTGTCGTGGGACGGTGGTGGTCAGTTGATCCCTTAAGGTCACACCTAAAGGATGATGCCCTTATCTGTAAAGTTGATTAATTGTATGACGATACAAGTTGATCAATTCCTTAAAATTGAACAATTCAATTGTGAGAGAGAATATTAATATCTTATTGTAATGGTATTAAATTGCTAAAATTGCTTATTGTTTGAGAAACAATAGAGATAAGAATGAATGGTTAATTATAATTACAAGATATTGTGAATTATAATTAAATGACCCTTTTTTATTTATGTGATCAAGTATCACAAGTCAATTTGTTGTATGTAATTTAATTAATTTATAAAATGATATTTATGTGATAAATGTGCATTAAATTAGTTAATAACATGTAACATACTACATGTGACATATTGTGTGACAAATGACAAATTGACAAAATAAAATGGTAGTCCATTTTATGGTACATGGACCGAAATAATGAGAGTGATGGGTGTTAGTGGGTAAATTATTTTATGAGATAAAATAAGCTAATGATGCCTAATCTACACCTAGCCTTACATGCCTAAGGTTTTGATAAGAACAACAGAAAAAGTGAAGGACAAGATATTGGTCCTTATCCCTCCTTGAACCGTGAAACACCCCTTCATTTTGGAGGTTTTTGTTCTTTAATTATTCCTCTCATACTCATTCATTGATATGCAACATTTTCACATGCATTCTTCTCTCTACTCTTTCATTTTTCTCTAAAAACTTGAGAAAAGATGATTTAAGTTGTTCATAAATATTACTAATATTATTAGTGTAATATATGAGTATTAGTAATCAATTTTAAGGTAAACTACTAAACAAATATCTAGCAAATATTATTTAGTGGAGATAAGGGATAATCTTGGGTGCAATCAAGAGGAGTGGCTTCTATACTTGAAGTCTTGGAGGATCATCCTATTAATCATCATAGCTCAAGAACAAGTGAAGGTAGGAGACCTTACTTGTGCCCAAAATGGCTGAAAATAAGATGGTGAGAAATTGATTTTTTCATCTCTTTTTATTAAGTTTGCATGCATAAGATCATGTATTTAATTTATGACCAAATAAATTAATTCATATATGAATATGTATAGTATTGAGTTTAAAGAAACCTAACAAGTGGTATCAGAGCCTTAGGTTGTTTGCATGCAAATCGGTTTATTGTTTTTCCGAGTTAATCTTATTAACAAATAAAACTTGTAATTTTGTATTTATTATGATATATCACGAAATTACTTTGCATGTTAAAGTTTCTGGTCCTAAAATGTATTTAGGATATTTTGGTTCATTTATGGATTTTATTGTTCATTTTATATATTACTGGCATTAAAATGTGATTTTTATGAGAAAAATGTCATTTTTGGACGAAAAATAGCTAAACTTCGAATTTTCTAGTGGTTTTTGGATATGTTTTCACATGTAATACATACTGATGTCTTGTAAATGTTCATGTTAAAATAAGTTGTTTTGCTCGAAATATGAATTTTATAAGTTAAAATCGTATTTAAATGGGTAAATAGGTTAATATGAGTTATATTTCGAATCTGGTAATGGAAATTTAATATGTTGTCACATGCAATTTTACAAGATGTGTGTAAAAAGTTTGGCTATAGTGAAGTCTTTTTGCATGATTTATGAATTTTTGATGAAAAATCACATAAATAGTGACTATAATTACTTATAATGCTAAAACATACTTCATGACTAAAGAAAAACGTCACATGTTGCATTTTATCATATATTTCAGATCTAAAAGTGAAAAGTTGATTAAAATAAATCTTCTCATATTTTAATGGTCATATTTGTTAAAACCGATAAACCGCAACATTGTTTTTCTCGATAAATTTTCGAAATTTTTAACCTAAATTTTGAACATTATGAGTGTCATGGTATTTTTCCAGAATGTTCATGAGTTTGAATTACAAATTTTGAAATTATTTGAAATTTTTTTAATTTGAAGTTTAGAGCATAATTTTGTAATTTTAAGTCCATAATGAACAATGTTGTCAAATCAAGTTGAATTATTGTCAAAGTGTTAGTGAAGACTAAATTTTGAGTCCTAAGTGAGTTATGATAATTAACTTGAACATAAATATGAGTTTACGTAACATATTGTGATTTAATAAGTTAAATCAAGCAAATCCGTAAAAACCGATTAATATACGATATTGGCTCTTAAAGGCGATTTAGCATAAAACTAAGCATGTTCTTACATATTATAAATGCTGAATTTTATTTATGATTGTCATATTTTCATTTCATATAATTTTGAATTATATAATTTTACTTAGTATGGCATTAGTTTTTAATTGGTATTACCCGAAATGTATGGGAATATCGATTCGCTTGTAATTATTGTGATCTCGTATCACCGTTTTGTAATTTAATAGATTTAATTTTTATTACAAATGTATAATAGGAAATTATGTAATTTTATTTATTATTTGTAATTTTCCCGGAGTTTCCATGAAGACGGTGTTACCTCGAGATGCGTGCCAAGACCGAAGATCAAGGGACCAATGGAGTTGGTTTCCGAATTTGTAATAGTTTATTAGATTTACTATTTTAGGAAGGCCATACTAGGATTTTATTTTTATGCTTTGCATTTTATTTATATGTTGCATGCATCGCTTAATCGCCATAACTAAACATGCATTTTAAATCGAGTTTATCAACCGTGTCAATTACAATTATCGTAGTTCACCGCTTTAGTTCACTTAAAACGTGATAGATAATAAATTGACATGACCTCTCGCTAAATAAACAATTGAGACCTAGCCTTACCAAAACTTAGAAACCATGAAAACCTATTTCGTGAGGGAGTGCGCTCGGCCAAACCGGGGTACAAACCTTGTTACGTAGGGGAAGTGGGTGATAAATGTCTATCCACCAAATTCATGTTGATGAGGGTTGTATCGCCAAAGCGTGCCCAAGTTAATGTGGATTTGGATCATGGACACATTTATTCGAAATTAGGGTTGAACTCAACAAAAGTATTCTCGACCATAGCCGGATGTGTTTTGGGCTAAAGATAAATATTAATGTAATTTTATCGACCAAGAGTTCTAAAAGTAGAATCGATTAAAAAGTTAATCCACCGAGTTATATTGATGAGAGTTGTATCGCCAAAGCGTGCCCAAGTTAATATGAATTTGGATCTTGGAATCATTTATCATAGTTGGGTAGAGGTCACTATGTAAATGCTTTACATCTCAAATTATTTACAAGTATTATTATAACGATAAATGTTTTGTTTTCCTTATTCCGTTATCGTATTGTTCTATTTCTTTACCTCAATTTATACGATATCATTTCGATTTTAATTCAAATCTCCATTCAAACATCGTAACTAAAGACAAATATGAATTTTTCTTCTAAAACCTCGTGTTATCCATTGGAAGGATCTCTTGTGAAGAGTATAGATGAAAGTTATTCATGATCAAAAGGGGTTTTTGATTCTTGACTAACATATCTAATTGAAATGGATTATTTCTCATGTGCTTAATTTGGTTAAGTACTTTGAAACGTTAAATCATTTGGTAATTAGATTTGTTAGAAGTCGTAATTGACCAAAGTAAAGCAACCACTTCAATGAGAGTTTTAAGACTAAACGATTGAATTGAAGAGCAGTCTTCATAAGATTCAACTTTGCTTCTCTAAGTAAAGATTCATTGAAATGAGTGGGAGCATTCTCTTAATTGTTAAGGAAAGGACGAGGTTCAAGAAGTAAAACTAGAATGGTATTGATAAAAGGAATGGTAAAAGTAATGTTATTGAGAATAACAATAATAAACCTATCAATCCCAACCGATAAAGTTTCCATTTTGGAAGTGTTGGACGCTAGAAAGGAAACTACCCCAAATTATTGAAGAATCAGCAAGTTAGTTGTGGGACATCTAATGAGACTTTCTTCTATAAATGTTTATTTGATTGACATAAATTTTGCTAGTACTACTTCGTTAATATTAGAAACCGGTGGTGGTTTTCATCATTGTATTCGATACATAAAGATGATTATGATATGACGACTAGCATCAAATAATGTCAAGAGATAGAGTCATTGTGTATTCAATCTAGTTTTTGGGTTTAAAGTTGTACTTAATTATGACTATTAAGTGCCTAAACTCTGAATAAGAATGTAATCTTGTTATGATACAAAAGAGGTTTCACTTTTGTAACCCTTTACACCATAATATGATGTATGGCTAGCCCATTATCAAGGTGATTATATTCTAAACCAAACTAGAATAATATATCATGTAGATGATGCAAGACTGAAATTGGTAACCCAAGATTAAACTATAAATTCTGGAATGATGAACGCAAAGAGTTAGCGAGTACTCTTGGAACCATTAGATTGTTAATCTTATGGTATATGCGTATCTTGTATTCAAAGCAAGACGTCTCATGCCTTTTGGTTGAAAAGGAGATCGAAGATGTAAACCATTGATCCAGAATAGGTTGATCATTTTCTTTTACCAACGATTTAAGTTGACACTAATATGTTCACTTCATAAGGTAAAAAGAGAAATCTTTAAAGAAGCTCAAAGAGTTCAAAGAATCATAATTTAGTCGTGATGGGATTATCAAAGTGAAGACTTTGATATAAGCCAAAGGAAATGTGATATAGTATCACAAATTAATCTCTCTTAGCACGCATTATGGGATAATGTGTGGTTGGATAAAGAAATAAAACGCTATTCGATATGGTTTGGACTTTAATCAAGTTACTTTGAGTTACTTGATCCTTTTGGGGATTTTATCATTTTGTCTAAAATATTTTTCCACTAAATCTAAATCGATTCATATCAGATACGAAAAAGTAAGGTACCATGCTTGTAAGTTTTCACAAGAAACAAATGCCCATTTTTCTTACAATAATCACGAGTACAACGGGTTTGTGGCTCGTGAAGCTGTCTTTCTAGAATACAAGTTTATTTCTAGAAGACAGAGTGGGAGAAAATATTCAAGAGCCACAAAAGAATTGTGTCAAAAATTGTATGAAATTGTATGTCGCAAGAAACTGTATTTTCTTGGCTACATGACGTTGTTTCTTCGAAACCTAGGAGGTTAAATTCATCACTTGTTGAAGATGATGAATTCATGTTACTTTTAAGAAAGTAAAGAGCTTACAACTTGCAAAGAAATTGTTTGATTCAAGTTACTTCTGGAAAGTAATGAATATATGACTTACATGAGAGTGTTTAAGTCACAACTCAATACAAGGTTTAGAGTCATGAAAATCTGAAATAAATTCCAAGTGAATTGTTAGATATCAAAGCTTGATTGGTGGCAAAGGGTTTTGCACTAGTTGAAATACTTAAGTCTATTTGGATCTTCTTAGGGATTGTGTTTCATTATGATGATATATATATATAGCGAGTGAATCTAAAACTCATTTCTTCAAATAAAGAAGGAATGTATTCGATACATGTGATGTGTTATGTAGATTCTTGCAATCCTAAGATAATGTGAAACTTAAGAGAGGGTCTTAAGTAGGACATCAATGAGTTGGAATCAATGTTCTGATCATGTTATAAAACTTTTCTCGATATGTCAAGAAGTTGTGTTTATACATGGAGTTTAGTGGGAGTTACGGCAATTTTAATTAGTCTAATATGTGGATGACATATTGATCAACTTGGATAAATATAATACATCTTTAATATCCAGATTTATGTAGATAAATCCACATGATATTAGCACCAAATAAGAAGTCTTATGTTGATAAGATTCATGATTAGTTTAATCGAGTTGAACATATTTGATTGATTCCATTTGCTTCCGCTACCGGATCAATTAAATGAGTAATGATGTATAACACTTCATATACTTTGAGTATGATGAATTGTTTCAAAATCGAATTTAAGTAATAGTTACCAAGTAGCCATATAGATTATTCTTAAGTGCTTGAGGAAGCATTAAGGATGTAAAGTTAAGTGTTTTTGATGCAATCGACTAATTTATGTAAGGGTGTTACACAAATGACAATTGAGATTGCGAAAGGTTTCAGACAAAACCATGTTCAAAACACGTGAATATGGTTAAGGAACTATTGTGGCTATGTTATTTAAGAAATAGATTTGCTAGAATCGTTCTAGGCAATAAAGAACAATGAGAGATATTAACAACGGAAATTGAGTACACTTGCAATCATGAGATGTGCAAGAAGGAAGAGTCCCGCACACTGTGAAAACAGTGGGGGCTATTCTAAGGCTAGAGAGCATATGTCTAGATTGGATCTAGACACGTACTCATAAAGTTTTATAATGCAAATGTATACATTACAAAGGAAAACGAGTATGTAGTAAGGTTGAGTAAGGTACAAGAAGTTGATAAAACCTACTAACCAAGGCCTACTCAAATGCTTAACATGATGAGTCATGTCATTTCAATTGGATAGAGATGAACAACTACATTCAAGATCAAATTGGATTATAGAATATGAAGTAGTAATCAGGTATTGACTATTCATATCTGATAATCGCATTTATCGTTCGATTTTTTACTTTAAAAACTCTTTTCTTGTACTTTGTTACATCCAAACGGGTTGTATGACAATGTTGAACCCCGTTAAATTGAACCCGGATTAACATAGTATTTGCCCATAATCACATGTATGAGGTGACGTCTCGAAGTGACAAGAGTGTGATGCGATTGACGGCAAGTTCAAGTGCCATAGAGTTATGTGAGATGACTAGTCGATCACATAAGCAGACTGTTAGGAACACTCTGTCGGGCAGTGACCGCTTATAGAGTTCTGGCAAATTTATAAAGCATGGTCGTGGCGAGAGCTACTATAGTATTCTAATTAGTCGATTCTTTTGACTAAAGACTGTTCGCCTAAGGTGGCAAGGTTTCAGACTAACTTTGATTTATGTTACTACGACCTTCGTAAATGGGGTCAAATAGGCATATTTTGGGTTATGATGGCTGTGGCTAGTTAAAAGGAATAATGCGATAGGAATTGTCCACCCCTTTGGCAGGGTTAAAACAATATCTCACGGCCACTCGAGGAGTAATGAACTGGAAATGCGTGGCCACGCTCGAAAGGTATCTATGGTAGATAATTCCGGTCAATCAGTTATTCTCCAGATCGAGGAAACCGCTCTCGATGTGATCACTTGCAAGTACGACCCAAAAGACACCTTGCATTGAGTGGGAGATAGTAATAGGACAAGAGAATTGGTGACGCACACTTGTCGAGGACAAGTGGGAGATTGTTGGAGTGTCCCGGACAATAATGCGATTACATTGTTTATCATATTGAGATCACATGTTTAAATCTCATATTAGAATACGTAAGGGATGATTCATTTTATAGTCCACTGATAAACATTAATCGGTAACGATTGGCTTGCTAGAGTTTGACGTTACTGTCGTGGGACGATGGTGGTCAGTTGATCCCTTAAGGTCACACCTAAAGGATGATGCCCTTATCTTTAAAGTTGATTAATTGTATGACGATACAAGTTGATCAATTCCTTAAAATTGAACAATTCAATTGTGAGAGAGAATATTAATATCTTATTGTAATGGGATTAAATAAGATTTATTTTGGTAATAAAATGCTTTATTACTAAAATTGCTTATTGTTTGAGAAACAATAGAGATAAGAATGAATGGTTAATTATAATTACAAGATATTTTGAATTATAATTAAATGACCCTTTTTTATTTATGTGATCAAGTATCACAAGTCAATTTGTTGTATGTAATTTAATTAATTTATAAAATGATATTTATGTGATAAATGTGCATTAAATTAGTTAATAACATATAACATACTACATGTGACATATTGTGTGACAAATGACAAATTGACAAAATAAAATGGTAATCCATTTTATGGTACATGGACCGAAATAATGAGAGTGATGGGTGTTAGTGGGTAAATTATTTTATGAGATAAAATAAGCTAATGATGCCTAATCTACATCTAGCCTTACATGCCTAAGGTTTTGATAAGAACAACAGAAAAAGTGAAGGACAAGATATTGGTCCTCATCCCTCCTTGAACCGTGAAACACCCCTTCATTTTGGAGGTTTTTGTTCTTTAATTATTCCTCTCATACTCATTCATTGATATGCAACATTTTCACATGCATTCTTCTCTCTACTCTTTCATTTTTCTCTAAAAACTTGAGAAAAGATGATTTAAGTTGTTCATAAATATTACTAATATTATTAGTGTAATATATGAGTATTAGTAATCAATTTTAAGGTAAACTACTAAACAAATATCTAGCAAATATTATTTAGTGGAGATAAGGGATAATCTTGGGTGCAATCAAGAGGAGTGGCTTCTATACTTGAAGTCTTGGAGGATCATCCTATTACTCATCATAGCTCAAGAACAAGTGAAGGTAGGAGACCTTACTTGTGCCCAAAATGGCCGAAAATAAGATGGTGAGAAATCGATTTTTTCATCTCTTTTTATTAAGTTTGCATGCATAAGATCATGTATTTAATTTATGACCAAATAAATTAATTCATATATGAATATGTATAGTATTGAGTTTAAAGAAACCTAACAAGAGAATCAGTAGAGTGATCCACTCCTCTAAAGATTCTACCATTCCGTTCCTCCTACTATTAGACAGCCCCTTGCCATGAAGTAAGTCCTGAAACCAACTGATAACCTGCTCTATAGAAGTTGAGGAGCAAACTTGTAGCCAAGAAGCAATGTGAGACCAGACCTGGGATGAAAAAGAGCACTGGAAAAATAGATGCCCCAGATTTTCATTCTGATAGCAACATAGCTGTAATACCCCGTATTTTATTATCGATTGAGCGAGATATTATTATTTAATGGTAGCGTAAAGGTAATTAAATCATGTTTTATGATAATGGTAAAAGCGTAAAAGTAATTGATTGATTCATATTGTAAGATGAGTCGGGTTTATAGTTTAGGTGACATTTTGGGTCAAGGTGTCATAGCCCATTTACCCACTTACCCATTTACCTTCTTACCTCACCAAAACCCTAAATCAAACCCTAATGCAACTTTAAAACCCTATTCCCCCTCCCTACCGTCATTTTCACATCACCATCATCAACCCCTTTTCTTTCACGTCGCAAGCCTTCTATACAGCCCACGAGCGCACGCCGGTGAGTGTGGAGGGAGTAGGGTCTGCTGTGAGTCCAGGGAAGCCTTTGCTAGTGGACGAGGGTGGTTGTATTGGCCGGAAAAGCACAGGTCTACGGCCGTCATAGGTAAGGTTCTCTGTTTTTCATTTTGTCACGATAGTTTGATCTGAGTTGTGCGTCGTGTAGGGACTGTTGTAGTAGTCGTCGGGGTGTGGGATGTGTTACTGGTGATGAGTCGAGTCTGGTGGTGGTAGGTAGGGTGGTTGTCGTTGCTGTTGGTGGTTGCAGTGGTGGTGTTTAGGTGTCGGGGTTGGTAGGGTGGTTTTGTTGCATTTCAGACATAGGGCAATGAGGTGGCACCACCGTGGACTCGGGGGAGGTCGAATCGGTGGTGCCACGTGTGTCAGGGTCGCCTTTCGACGGTGGTGTCAAGGGTGGTGGTTGGTAAGGTGGCGGGGTTATGTCGTGGTGGCAGGCGAGTCAAAAAGGGGGCTGTTTGTGGCGTTTTGTGGCGGCTGGGTTGTAAACAGGGGGTGTTGGTGGTGGCGGTTCTGACCACCGGCGTGGGTCGACCACGTTGGTGGTGGTGGGAGGTGACCGGGCCAGACCTGGTGTCAGGCCTGGTGGTCAACGGTGAGGATTGGTGGTTGTGGGAGAGAGTTGTGGCGGGTTGAAAGGGGATGTGTTGTGTGCGGGTTGGGTTGGTGTTTTTGGGTAGTTTTTGTGACGGTTTCTATTTTTAGTAAGTCGGAAAATATATATACATTTCTATTATTCCTATTATTTACATTATTTACGTTGTTAAGTCGATATTAAGTAGCGGTGATGGAATAATATATTTAAGCTTTGAGTCGGGATTTTATTTCGGGAAGGTTACTATTTTTAGTAACCTGCTATTTTTGGTAATTGCTATTTTGGAAACTTCCCATTTTAGGAAACTTGCTATTTTGGGTAACTTATATTTTTAGTAACTTCTAAATTGGGAAAGTTTCTACTTATAGTAACTCTTGTTTATGGGAACGGGAATAGTTAAGTGAATTAATTATGTTATATATATGTTTAGGTGGCGAGTTTCGGGTGGAGTACTTCTGATCTGCAGTTAGCTTATCACCGCTATTTGAGGTAGGGGAATACACTGGACTTGATATAGTACTATGTGACTGGATTGACTAAATCGGTGATTTACATGTTATAATATGATTGTCTGATTTAATTCCGTTAAGTACTTTTATTGAACTGTTTTATTATATTATTACATCGGAGTTGATGGAGGTGGTGATGATGATGTTGTGATAAGGCCCAGGCGGGTTCTGCGGGACTTGCCCTGGTGTCCTCAGCTATGAGCTGGCAGATCGACTACGGTCGATATTTATAGTCTACCGGGGATCGGTATGGCTGGGTTGTCCGGGGTATGAGTTGTGATGGCGGTGGTGGTGATGGAGGAGCATGTGTTTTATGTTGTTGTTTTATTGTATTATCTACTCAGCTTCGCGGCTGACCCTGTGTATTCGTGTACGCCTGTGATGATCCAATTATTGGGGAGCAGATTGACAGGTATTTCAGAGACTGATGGGAGCTGGCCGGGAAGAGAGCTTGGATGACTGACTTAGTGCCTAGCCCACCTTAGTCTTATTAGTAGTTTTAATCAGACTTTATCTTTTGGTCTTATTTTTGGAGACTTGTTTTAATTTCAGTTGTAATCTCACTATAAACATTTTAATAAAGTACTGTGTTTCTTTCCTTTGTTATCTACTGCCTCAGGTTTCCGAGATGGTAACACCGTCATTTATCTGGGGAGTCCTAGTTCAGGCCCTTAAATAAATGGGGGTGTTACAAAGTGGTATCAGAGCGAACGATCCTCAGGCCTAAACCAATGAATCTAATGAATTTAGGAAGAGTCAAATAAAATGAACCCCGGGATAGAACTGTTAGGAGCACACTAAAGGCAAGGGATGAGTTAGGGGCCCCCTCACACCGAACCATTGGCCCTCTCAGTTTGACCCGGGTACCATGAGATCATATGAGAGGAAAAGGGTAGAGTAGGAAAGTTGTATGATATTGAACATGAAAAACTATTCCATGATGTGAGAAATTAGGCAAGGTGATATACTGTTAGTATAAGTACACATGTGTTTAATTGTGATTCGGAGGTAAGAATTGGCATAATAATGAAATAAGATATTTATATATGTCTAGTGATATGCGGTTATGTGATCCCTGAACCATGTTAGCTAGATATGTAGGGTAGGAGATGATTAGAATTGACTAAGTACTTCTAGTGTTGCAGGGAACATCACTAACTCTCCAAATTCTTTTTAGATATGCCTCCAAAAAGGGATACCGCTGCTAATGACACCCAAGCGGAGTTGAGTAGGCTCCGAGCTGAGAATGAGGCCCTAAAGACCAAACGAGTGGATCCGGGGAAGATGAGCACCATTGTGGCAAGGCATAACCCCACCATATTCACTGGAGAGGGGGAACCTCAATTGTTGGGGGAATGGTGTAGAGAATTCACCAATCTGTTTGAACTGATAGCATGTCCGGAAGAGCTGCAGGTGGATCAAGCTGCTCACTATCTTAGGGCCACGGTGGTGGATCGTGGACCAGAACAAGGTAGAGATACGAGAGGTTGCTAGGGATCTTGAGACGGGACATGTGTCTTGGTTGGAATTCCAAGAGTTTCTGAAGAATGAGTTCATGCCCGAGTTCCAAAAAGCCAAACTACGGGAGGAGTTTGACACTTTCAAGATGACAGAAAACATGACCGTGGAGGCTTATAATCGGAAATTTGGGCAGTTATCCTCCTACATTGATGACTTTGGGCAGAATGAGGCTATGCTGGCTATGAGGTTTGAGCGGGGACTCACTATGGACATCAAGAAGAGGCTCACAGCAGCTCCACCCACTACAGTTCAAGACATTTACTTGAGGGGCTGGTGCTGCCGAGAGGCTCTCGAAGATCAAGGCGATAAGAAAGGCAAGGCCGAGAAAAGGAAGCGGAGACCACAAGCGATAATCTGGGGCAAAGAAGCGAGTTCGGGCGGATATGGTGGGTACTCCACTAACGGTGCCCCAGGGGGTATGAGAGCTCACGGTGGAGGCGGCCGGGGGCACCAGCGGGGATGTAGCTCTGCGGGGATTACTTGTTTTGGCTGTGGAAAGACAGGACACAAGAGGTTTGAATGCCGATCATCTGGGGTGAATCAGTCTGGTGGATACAGGGCACCTATGTCTGGGTTTAGTGGCTCTCGTTCGGTGGTGTCTGGGTATAACATTTATCGCACACCTATGTCTAGCTATGGGGAGGTGCAAGGTCCGGAGCTAGTAACGCTTACCGGGAAGCTACAACAACTACCGAATCCGTAACAATGATCGAGTCACCGAGTGGGAGTACCAACTTTCAAGACTTCAAATGAGGGGAACAAACGATGCTGGGCGCTTCTTCTTCAAGTCGAGTGGGGCTAAGTCCAAATGACAAGCTCTTTGCCATGGGCAAGGAGGCAGCTAAGAATGACGCTCATGTGGTGACTGGTACATTTCTTGTTAACTCTAAACCCTCCTTTGTGTTGTTTGATTCCGGAGCTACACATTCTTTTATATCTGCGGAACATGCCAGAGTCTTAAACCTTAAGTCATATGATAGAATTGTCGATTCGGTAGTTGTACCTTCGGGGGAGTCGGTGTGTTATGATAGAGTCTACACTGGGGTACCAATCCAGATCGGAGAGGTTGTGTTTCACTGTGACCTTATAGAGTTTCCCTTGGGGGGTTTTGAGGTGATTCTGGGGATGGACTGGTTAGGAAAATACAAGGCTTTTATCGACTGCTATCAGAAGAAAATCTCTTTGAGGGGACCTAAGGGAGCTAGGGTGTCTTATAAGGGGTATGTGGTCAAGCCAAGAGTCAAATTCATATCTGTTAACACCCTAAAGTCGAGTCTGAGGAAAGGCGATCAGTTGATCTTGTGTCAGATGTGGAATAGTGAGTCGGAGACCCCTAAGGTGTCTGAGATTCCAGTGGTGAGGGAGTTCGAGAAAGTATTTCCGGAGGACATTCCAGGGTTACCACCGAAAAGAGAAGTGGACTTTTCCATTGATCCGAAGCCGAAACAGGCCGATTTCTAAACCACCTTACCGTATGGGGCCAAAGGAGATGGAGGAATTGAAGAAGCAGTTGGATGAGCTAGCAGAGAAAGGTTACATACGACCTAGTGTTTCACCTTGGGGAGCACCAGTGTTGTTTGTCAAGAAGAAAGATGAAAGCTTGAGACTTTGCGTGGATTACCGTGAGTTGAACAATGTGACCATCAAGAACCGTTATCCTTTGTCTAGGATCGATGATTTGTTCGATCAATTAAGTGGAGCCGGAGTTTTCTCCAAGATCGACCTAAGGTCGGGTTATCACCAGTTGAGGATTAAGAACGAGGATATACCTAAGACCACTTTCAGAACCAGGTATGGGCACTATGAGTTCCTGGTCATGCCATTCGGGTTGACTAATGCGCCAGCAGTGTTCATGGACTTGATGAATCGAGTGTTCAGTCCTTACCTGGACAAGTTCGTGGTTGTGTTCATCGATGATATCCTGGTATACTCCAAGAATGAGGAAGAACATGAGGAACATTTGAGGTTAGTCTTGAAAACCTTGGAGGAGAACCAGTTATATGCCAAGCTGAGCAAGTGCGAGTTCTGGTTGAAGAAAGTTGCTTTTCTGGGACATGTGATTTCCAAGGAAGGGGTGTCGGTTGATCCTAGTAAAATTGAGGCAGTGACAAGATGGCAGAGTCCTAAGAATGTGGGTGAGATCCGAAGCTTCTTGGGGCTAGCAGGTTATTACCGAAGATTTGTCAAGGACTTCTCAAAGATCGCAAAGCCATTGACGTCATTGATGCGGAAGGAGAACATGTTTTTTTGGGATGAGAGTTGTGAGGAGGCGTTTCTCACCCTCAAGGAACGTCTCACTACAGCTCCTATCCTTGCACTACCAGATGGGAATGATAATTTCGAGGTGTATACGATGCTTCCAAGAAGGTCCGGGTGCGTATTGATGCAGAACGGGAAGGTAATCGCTTACGCTTCTCGACAATTGAAGACCTATGAGGAGAATTACCCTACTCATGATCTAGAGTTGGGGGCAGTGGTGTTTGCGCTTAAACTATGGCGACATTATCTTTATGGAGCTACCTTTAAAGTGTTTTCCGATCACAAGAGCTTAAAATACATTTACACACAAAGAAGTTGAACATGAGACAGAGGAGATGGATCGAATTGATTGGCGATTATGACATGGAGATACTTTATCATGAGGGGAAAGCGAATGTCGTAGCTGATGCCTTGAGCAGGAAATCCATCCATGCTTTGAGCGAAGCCAGATCTAGAGTGAGGATGCATAATGAGTCATGGAGATGGGAATCCACGTGATCCGGAAAGGAGAGACTCTTGGGGACTTGACCGTTGAGCCGGAGTTATATGAGGAGATCAGAGAGTTACAAGAAGCCGATGCTAGAATTCAGAAGTGGCGCAGCACATTAGAACAGGCAGAAGCTGGGGTTGATTCCAAGTTTGTTATCTATGCTGATGGTAGTCTGAGGTTTGGAGGACGGTGGTGTGTCCCGGATAATAAGGAGCTGAAGAGGAAGATTCTTACTTCGAGGCACATGCTACACCATACTCGGTTCATCCTGGGGGAGATAAGCTGTACAAGGATCTCAAGAAGACTTTTTGGTGGCCGAATATGAAGAGGGAAGTTGCTGAGTTCGTAGCTCGATGCCTAACATGCCAGAGAGTGAAGGGTGAACATAAGAGACCGCAAGGCAAGGTCCAACCCTTGGATGTGCCGGAGTGGAAGTGGGAGAGCATTTCTATGGATTTCATTGTGGGGTTGCCTCGAACTCAGAGAGGTAACAATATGATTTGGGTGATCGTGGATAGGCTAACCAAGTCGGCTCACTTTATTCCCATGAAGGATACTTGGAGTAAAGCCGAGTTGGCCAAGGCTTATGTTCAGTATGTGGTGAAGCTGCATGGGGTGCCCAAGGACATCATTTCCGATAGAGACTCCGGTTTCTATCCAAATTCGCGAGGAGTTGCGATCATTAATGGGTACTCAGTTAAAGATGAGCACCGCTTTTCATCCAGCTACAGATGGTCAGACAGAGAGGACTATTCAGATACTCGAGGACATGTTGAGGGCTTGTGTTTTGGAGTTTTGTGGGACTTGGGAGGATAGACTGGGGTTGATTGAGTTTTCATACAACAATAGTTACCACGCTAGTATTGGGATGGCTCCATTTGAGGCTCTATATGGCAGGAAGTGTAGGAGTCCCGTGTTGGGATGATCGAGCGATGCGGTAGTTTTGGGACCGAGAGATGATTCGGAGATGGTTGAACAGTGCGATCATTCGACGAAGATCGTGGCGCCCGGACCGGCCGTGAGCTATGTCTTGGGAGAAGCGACATTTCTTTCCAGGTGGGGGAGAAAGTACTTCTTAGAGTGTCTCCGATGAAGGGAGTGATGAGATTCGGGAAGCGGGGAAAGTTGAGCCAGACGTTTATTGGGCCATATGAGATCCTGGATAGAGTTGGAGAGGTGGCATATCGGCTAGCTCTACCACTAGCTTTAGCCAGGGTACATAATGTCTTCCATGGTTCTCAGTTGCGGAGATATTTGAGTGACCCTTCACACATTTTGAGCCATGATGTGGTCGAGGTGGACGAGCAGTTGACCTACATCGAGACGCCTAAGGAGATCTTGGACAGGAAGGTTAGAAAGACCAGGCACGGAGAGACTGCTTTAGTGAAGGTGTTGTGGACTAATCATAAGGCAGAGGAGGCTACCTGGGAAACCGAGGCCGCAATGAGAGAGAGTTATCCACATCTGTTCACTTGAGGTAAGTTACGGGACGTAACTTTCTTTTTAGGAGGGTAGAATGTAACATTTCGTGTTTGTGTAGTCTAGTTGTGTGTTTGACTGTGTTAGTTATACGAGATGTCTTTATATTTTCGTACGACATGTTTGGTATGGGAGTGAACTTCGGGACGAAGTTCATTTTAAGGGGGGGAGACTGTAATACCCAGTATTTTATTATCGATTGAGCGAGATATTATTATTTAATGGTAGCGTAAAGGTAATTAAATCATGTTTTATGGTAATGGTAAAAGCGTAAAAGTAATTGATTGAGTCATATTGTAAGATGAGTCGGGTTTATAGTTTAGGTGACATTTTGGGTCAAGGTGTCATAGCCCATTTACCCACTTACCCACTTACCCATTTACCTTCTTACCTCACCAAAACCCTAAATCAAACCCTAATGCAACATTAAAACCCGATTCCCCCTCCCTACCGTCATTTTCACGTCACCATCATCAACCCCTTTTCTTTCACGTCGCAAGCCTTCTATACAGCCCACGAGCGCACGCCGGTGAGTGTGGAGGGAGTAGGGTCTGCCATGAGTCCAGGGAAGCCGTTGCTAGTGGACGAGGGTGGTTGTATTGGCCGGAAAAGCACAGGTCGACGACCGTCATAGGTAAGGTTCTCTGTTTTTCATTTTGTCACGATAGTTTGATCTGAGTTGTGCGTCGTGTAGGGACTGTTGTAGTAGTCGTCGGGGTGTGGGACGTGTTACTGGTGATGAGTCGAGTCTGGTGGTGGTAGGTAGGGTGGTTGTCGTTGCTGTTGGTGGTTGCAGTGGTGGTGTTTAGGTGTCGGGGTTGGTAGGGTGGTTTTGTTGCATTTCAGACATAGGGCAATGGGGTGGCACCACCGTGGACTCGGGGGAGGTCGAATCGGTGGTGCCACGTGTGTCAGGGTCGCCTCTCGACGGTGGTGTCAAGGGTGGTAGTTGGTAAGGTGGCGGGGTTGTGTCGTGGTGGCAGGCGAGTCAAAAAGGGGGCTGTTTGTGGCGTTTTGTGGCGGCTGGGTTGTAAACAGGGGGTGTTGGCGGTGGCAGTTCTGACCACCGGCGTGGGTCGACCACGTTGGTAGTGGTGGGAGGTGACCAGGCCAGACCTGGTGTCAGGCCTGGTGGTCGACGGTGAGGATTGGTGGTTGAGGGAGAGAGTTGTGGCGGGTTGAAAGGGGGTGTGTTGTGTGCGGGTTGGGTTGGTGTTTTTGGGTAGTTTTTGTGACGGTTTCTATTTTTAGTAAGTCGGAAAATATATATACATTTCTATTATTCCTATTATTTACATTATTTACGTTGTTAAGTCGATATTAAGTAGCGGTGACGGAATAATATATTTAAGCTTTGAGTCGGGATTTTATTTCGGGAAGGTTACTATTTTTAGTAACCTGCTATTTTTGGTAATTGCTATTTTGGAAACTTCCCATTTTAGGAAACTTGCTATTTTGGGTAACTTATATTTTTAGTAACTTCTAAATTGGGAAAGTTTCTACTTATAGTAACTCTTGTTTATGGGAACGGGAATAGTTAAGTGAATTAATTATGTTATATATATGTTTAGGTGGCGAGTTTCGGGTGGAGTACTTCTGATATGCAGTTAGCTTATCACCGCTATTTGAGGTAGGGGAATACACTGGACTTGATATAGTACTATGTGACTGGATTGACTAAATCGGTGATTTACATGTTATAATATGATTGTCTGATTTAATTCCGTTAAGTACTACTGTTGAACTGTTTTATTATATTATTACATCGGAGTTAGTGGAGGTGGTGATGATGATGTTGTGATAAGGCCCAGGCGGGTTCTGCAGGACTTGCCCTAGTGTCCTCAGCTGTGAGCTGGCACAACAACTACGGTCGATATTTATAGTCTACCGGGGATCGGTATGGCTGGGTTGTCCGGGGTATGAGTTGTGATGGCGGTGGTGGTGATGGAGGAGCATGTGTTTTATGTTGTTGTTTTATTGTATTATCTACTCAGCTTCGCGGCTGACCTGTGTATTCGTGTACGCCTGTGATGATCCAATTATTGGGGAGCAGATTGACAGGTATTTCAGAGACTGATGGGAGCTGGCCAGGAAGAGAGCTTGGATGACTGACTTAGTGCCTAGCCCACCTTAGTCTTATTAGTAGTTTTAATCAGACTTTATCTTTTGGTCGTATTTTTGGAGACTTGTTTTAATTTCAGTTGTAATCTCACTATAAACATTTTAATAAAGTACTGTGTTTCTTTCCTTTGTTATCTACTGCCTCGGGTTTCCGAGATGGTAACACCGTCATTTATCTGGGGAGTCCTAGTTCAGGCCCTTAAATAAATGGGGGTGTTACAATAGCACACATCTATTCACCATATAGAGACCGTTATGAACTAAGTTATCAACAGTAGGTAACTTATTCTGCAGTATCATCAAGCCCAGGAAAGAATGCTTGGGAACACATTACTATCATGCACCAGGGACCCCCCCAGGGAACCAGTTCAGCATTCTGCCTTAGCAGGTAGTACATCTGGCCAGTATGAAACGAATCTGGCCCAGAACACGCACGGATCCATTCAACAGGTGAGCCAATGGTACCAGCTTTGGAAACCAAAAAATCCTTCATTTTAACCACGTTATTTCAGTACCAGGAATGACTGATGGTTGTTGTTTCCTGCCGAAAATCATCCCATTTAAGAATGTAACGATGAACCCATTGAGACCATATACTGTGAGGTCTATATAACAATTTCCATATCCATTTCATCATTTGAGCACAATTCCTGCTAAGAATTTCCTTGATACAAATACCACCTTCTCTTTTTGGATTACAAAGAGATTTCCAATTCAGAAAAACGTGCCTCCTAGTGCCATCCTCAATACCCCACAAGAAATCCTTGCAAAGCTTGTTTATCTTTTTAATGACCCCTTTTGGCAATAATACACTAGCCCCCCAGAAATTATGCATCCCAAAAATGACAGAGTTAATAAGAAGGGCCTTACTTGCATAACTCAGGGTTTTATTTGACCAATGTGCAATTTTCCCTTTAATCTTATCCAACAGAGGCTGGTACATAACATTAGAGATCCTAGAGTTAAAGAGGGGCAACCCCAAATAACGAAATGGGAAATCCCCCTCACTAAACCCAGTGGCTGCCAAAATGAGAGCCCTGATATCAAAATCAACCTCCCCAAAATATAGACTAGTTTTGGCAGGGTTAGCCTGAAGCCCAGACAAGGTATCAAAATGAGAAAGGCAGTGAGCCACAGCCCTGATATCAGAATCCACCTCTTGTGAATACTAGCAAGTCATCTGCAAAAATAAGGTGAGTCAAGTTCAATTGGACACACTTAGGATGGTAGGAGAATCCTTCAAACCTACGCAGCCTCCTGAGAAGTCTTGACAACACCTCCATGTATATGACAAACAGGTAAGGGGAGAGGGGGTCCCCCATGCCTAAGGCCCTTCTTCCCAGGAAAGAACCCTTCCACACCTCCATTAATACTGAGAGAATAATATGGTGAGGAGACACAAGACATAATCCATCCAACAAATTTAGAGGGGAAACCAAAGTTCAGTAAGGCACTGTGGAGAAAGTCCCAGCTGATAGGGTCAAAAGCTTTCCTGATGTCCACCTTAAGGAGGCATATAGGAGTAATATAAGCTCTGCCATACTTAGATGCTAACTCATGGGCCATTATGGAATTGTCAAATAGATCTCTATGAGCAATAAATGCAGCTTGCTCAGGTCCAATAATGTGAGCCAAAACACCCTGAAGTCTAGTAGCCATGATTTTACTAATTACCTTATAGAAAGTAGTACAGCAAGCAATAGGCCTGAAATCTTTCACTGAAGATGGAGTGTCCAATTTAGGAACAAGGACAAGAAGAGTAGAGGTAGCAGATTTAGGGAGCTTGCCATGAAGAAAGAAATCATACATAGCCTCCTTAAAATCATTTCCCACTACACTCCAAGCATCAAGAAAGAAACCTGAGGAAAAACGATCTATCCCAGGACTATTATTTCCGTCCACAGCTTTCAAGGCATCAAGAATTTCATTAGCTTGAACAGGATGGACTAGCCCTGCATGACTATCTTGAGGAATAAACCCCTGCTGAAAGAGAGCAGAAGGTAAAGGACTAACAGAAGAGGAAGAGCCAAGTAAGTTCTAATAATAGGACACAAACCCAGCAGCAACTTCTTGTAGTCCAGTCCTCAAAATCCCATTCTCATCATGTATGCTCCCAATAGTATTTTAAGTTTTCTAGCAGCTATCTTATAGTAGAAAAATTTAGTGCTAGCATCACTGAACTGAATATCATAAACTTAGCCTCTTCACCAGGTCTTGCATTTCAGCACGTTTAAGCTGGGAATACACCTCCAGGAAATGTTTCTCTTGTTTCAGAAGTTGAGTATCCAATGGAGACCCTTGAAGCTGATTCTGACAAGAAAGCCAGTCAGTCTTAGCAGATTTAACCCTGGCAGTTAATCCACGGAAAGAAAATAAGTGGAGCTCCCTTAGTGGCTTCATCAGATTTTTAAGCTTAGAAAAGAGAGAATTAATTTTCCCTCTAACACGACCCTGTTTCCAATTGTTACACACACAGTTCATAAATTGAGAGGACAGAGCCCAACAATTCATGTGTTTGAAATTCATTCTAGGAATCTTACTAGATTCCTGAATGACCACCAGGCCAGGGGAGTGGTCAGAGATCCCTGCTGCAAAGAAAGAAGCACTAGACCCTACAGTATTGATCCATTGCGGACTAATAGGAATTCTATCAAGTTTGGCCCATCTTAAACCGTTCCCCTGCTTATTGTTCCAAGTAAAATGACAACCAGTAGCAGAATGATCCACTAAACCACAAGTATCCAAGTAGGTACCAAATTCATTCATATCTGCTAAATGAAAGTGGTCACTGCCAAGCCTTTCCTCCATCTTCATTACAACATTAAAATCTCCCATACAGACCCATGGGTGGGAGACTGTATTAGAGATATCAGTAAGATATTGCCAAAGAAACCTCCTCTCCAATCTGGTATTAAAAGCATAGACAAAAGTCACCGCATAGCTCATTTGGGTTGCATGATGCAATAAGAGACAATGAATATGCTGATCAGTTTTAGAAAGAACAGTAAGGGTAACCCCATTAGACCTCCAAAAAACCCATCTTCTACCATTAGTATGTAATTCAGTATTGTGAACCAGCTGAAAACAAGAAAAGAAAGAACCATAAATATCCAAAAGAGCCTTAGCTTTTACATGAGTCTCAATAATAGCTCTACAATCCACCTTGTTTTCCAGCAAGAAGTTAAGAGCCTCTTGCAGCCTGAGGGGGTCATTAAGCCCTCTTATATTCCAGGTTGAGAGAATCATGAGGAAAGGGATCCTCCTGGCTCGACCAAGAAACCTTTCTCCTGCTGAGTAAAAATATTGTCCTCAGGCAGGTGAATTTCCACAGGATCAGGTTCAACAGGCTCCAATATGGGTTCATTCTGTAGGATCACAAACCTATTGGAGAGGTTGACTGCCACAGTTTTCTTAGGAGATGTATCAGTTCTAGTTTTGGAAGGACCTGACTTGTTTATTAGACCACAAAAGGGGGAAGCAACTGGAGGAGCCACCTGAACCTTAGATTGGACTACTGGTTTAGGCCTGTAACTCGTTTTAGGCTTGGGATTTGCAATGGTGCATCTTTCCTGGGAATGTCCCACCTTCTTACACACTGTGCAAAAATGAGAAATCCATTCATATTTCACCTTCTGTAGTAGTGTACCACGATAAGGAGAACTGATTTGAATAGCCTTAGGCAATTCCTTAGACAAATCCACATCCACTAAAATACGGGCAAAAGCAAGTTTGCTCTTATTTGTAGTGTGTTCATCTTCACATATAGGGTTTCCAACAGCACTAGCAACCTTGCTTAAAGCTGCTTTAGACCAAAAGCAAGGATCCAGACTAGGAAAGAGGACCCAAATAGGCACATGACTAATATTAAGCTCATATATCACTGTAGGACTCCAAGGTTTAAAAACCAAAGGAAAGCCATTAACATTCCAAGTATCAGAGCGAATTTTCTGCATATTCTCCATACTAACAAACCGAAAATAATACCACCCCTTAGAAAAATACATAATCTCAGGTGTAGTAATATGAGTCCAGTATTTAGAAACTAGGGTTTCAACATGAACCAAAGACGATTGCTTTCCCAAAACAGTACCAACCAGAGTAGTTTACCAGTACTCTACTTCCTTAACAATATCCTCCTCTTCAATAGTGATAGGGGTATTAGCCTCGGATTGAACAAAAGAGAGGTTCCTACCTTTGGACGAATTTTTCAGAATCTGGGAATAGGTCTTCTTAGGGACATCCTTAGGAGGGACCTGCTGAGCAGTAGCCTTATCAGAAGAAGAACCCCCATTCAGGCTCACCTCAGTAGATGAAGAATCCGCCAAAGGAGATGAAGTAGCTGTTGGGAGAGAAGAACCAGAAGGAATTGAAGTCGCGGTAGAGCCAATAGGTTGTGAATGATCCATTGCTCGCGGCGGCCGGCCCCGGGCCATTGACGGCGAGTCCCAGCAAGCTGGATTTCTACGCAAGAAATTTATTGTTATTGTTATTGTTATTATTATTATTATTATTATTATTATTATTATTATTATTATTATTATTATTATTATTATTATTATTATTATTATTATTGTTATTATTATTGTTATTATTATTGTTATTGTTATTGTTATTGTTATTGTTATTGTTATTGTTATTGTTATTGTTATTATTATTGTTATTATTATTGTTATTATTATTGTTATTATTATTATTATTATTATTATTATTATTATTATTATTATTATTATTATTATTATTATTATTATTATTATGATTATTTATACTCCCTCTTTCCTGTTTTCTACCCACAATCACACGACTAACCAAAACAATAGAAAAGAGCGGCGGCGAGAACGAGAGAAGAAGGGAACTTTGTGCGGGTGCAGTTGGAATTTACGACAATCATCATCTCCGTAACTCCGTCACCATCATTATAATTATTATAAGTAGGTAATTCCCCTGCTAGGATTAAGGGGAATCAATGAATTGATGATAGTTCCTAAACAGGTTTGCAGATCTGTTGTTATTAGCATGTCTTTGTTGTTATAAGTAGCATTTAATGATGATTAGACGGTTAATGTGCATAATTGTTCTAATTGTTTTTGACAAACCCCGACCTAGATCGGAAGATTGGAAGAAGTGAGACCCGCTACAACTATTTACGATACTCTAATGAGGCGGAGGCTAAGTTAGAAGTATTTTAGGGCGAATAGAGGACCAAAAGGACGTATTCACTGCCCCTTAAACTGATACATGTGATCGATCTGTGACCTTAACTACAATCATTTAACGTTCATTAATGAACCAACAATCCTAGTCTCTTTCCTTAACTGCTAGACTCTTTATTTATCGTTGTTTTAATTTTGTTTCCAATCAAAACCCCAATCTTGTGACACCGACAGACTTAGATTAACAAGTAGATAGCAAGATAGCATCCCTGTGGATTTCACCCCGACTTACCAAGCTGCATTAGTTAAAGACCCCTCGCGTTTATCTTTGATAGGGTTGCGACAGCCGTGTTAAATTTTGGCGCCGTTTCCGGGGAGGCGACGCTTTTTACTTGCTTTTTACTTGCTTTATATTTGTTTTTCTTTAGCCTCAAGGGATTTATTCCTTGAGGCAGTTCTTATCGTTTATTCTAGTTTTGTTCTGATAGGTCCTACTTAGACAGGATTTTTGGAGAAAAGCGTCAAAGGGAAGGCTTGAGTACCTTTGATTCTTCTACCAAGATGTCTAACGTCTCCAGAATTATAGCACAATTTAAAGCTCAGAATACATGATCTGACAAGATGGAGAGTAGACAATCTTTGGGGTGGTCCACCTCAGTTCCATACTATGGCGCAACAGGTGGTCTACTGTGAGAGATGTGGTGCTGCGGGGCACGATGCTTGATGCGTGCTTCATTTACATGTTTTATCTTGTTATTTTGCACGCATTTCTATGTCATTTTGAGTAGCCTAAGATACTATTCTCCTTTGTTTCGGTTACATTGGGTCGTGTTATGTTTCATGTAGGTTTTTGACCCAAAATGGTGAAGAATGAGCCAAAACCGTCCCCGGAGTTGCATTTTGGATACTAGTGAATTTAGAGCTCAGAAACGGTCATCTTGGAATACGTGTTGGCTTCATAGAAGTGCGTGAGGAAGACGCTACATGCTGCCGGTTGCTGAAAAGTCGATAGACTGCCTCATATGGTCGATCGACTGGTTTTGCCCTTTGAAGTGGTCGATCGACTATTCATCTGGTCAATCGACTGTTACTGTTCATTGGGCCAGATTTTTAGGTTAATTATCTCGGCCCATTTTGTTTCGTGTTTAATAATTTACTCTTATTATTTAAGAGTAAGTTAGGAAAACATTTTAGGTCATCAAATTTACACAGTAAACAGTTTTCACGTTGCTTTGCTTTAGCTTTTCGGATCTGAATTTGTAATCTTGCTCTTCCTTTCATTCGGTAATTAAATTAACCTTTGTTCTTCAATTATATCTTTCTCTTTAATTCTTTTGCTCTTTTCGTTAATTCTCTTTTACATCTTAGATTCAATCGTTATTCTCGTACTTCCATCATGTTCAATTTAATTATCGTTGTTGTTGTTATTGTCGCGTTTAGCTCAATCATGCGTAGCTAATTTCCTTATGCTAGGATTTAGGGGAGCCACGATTTTATGATAATAATAAGTTAGGGTTTTTTATCTAGCCTTTTACTCTGTCTGTTTCGTTAATCATAGCACTTAATTGCAGTTTAACTAATTAAATGCATGTGATTAGTTGACCATATTGTTGACCCTTGACCTAGATCGAAAGATTGGAAAAGGTAGAGACTTGCTATGAATATTAGACTGATCTAATTAGAGCGAAAGCTATATTACACTTCTAGGGCAAATAATGGATCAAGAGGACCTATTCTTTACCCATCAGACCGTATTTGTGGTAGTTATTTGACCTTACCTGCGACTGTCATAATCGTGGTGAACCGATTATCCTAGCTATTTCTCCATATATTTTTATATAAATTACTTTTATTATTTGTTTTTTCTCTGTTGCTTTAGTTTTAGAAACCAATCAAAACAAACCCCCAATTTGGTTACTCAGACAGACTTTAGTTAAGAAAATAGAACACAATTGTCTCCCTGTGGATACGATCCCGACTACCTCTATTGCATTAGTTTAGGCCAGTTGGTTTATCTTTGATAGGTGTGCGATTTAGACTGTCAAATTTTGGCGCCGTTGCCGGGGAGGGTATGAATCTGTCTGTTTGCATCCATCTGTATTAGAGGATGTCCCTGTTAAGTTAGGTAAATTCTTTATACCTGTTGACTTCATTATATTGGATTGGCAGAGGATACTCAGATTCCCATAATCTTGGGTAGGCCATTTTTGCATACTGCAGGAGCCATTATTGATGTAAAACAGGGGCGTTTGACTCTCGAGGTAGGGGATGATAGGGTTACTTTTAATTTGGCTAGCACACTAGCTAAGCCTATGATAGAGGATACATGTTATGCTGTAGACATTGTAGATGAATCTATGTTTGATTATTGGATGGGATGCCTTCATGGGGACCCGTTAAAAAGCTTTGATAGCTCTTGATGATTTTGTAGAAGATGAGCAGGTTGACTACAAGATGATAAAAGTTGCTCTAAAAGGTAAGGAGTTCACTATTGAGAAAGGTGTGACGGAAAACGCCATTATGGAAACCTCTTATGCTGCTGAGGTAAAGATGCCAAAGCATAAACCTCTTCCTTCTCATCTTAAATATGTGTTCTTAGATGATTCTGAGCAATATCCTGTTATTGTTAATGCTAAACTTGATGACAACCAACTTTCTGCTTTGTTGGTCGTCCTTAAGGAAAACAGGATGGCTCTATGATACAGTTTAGACGACCTTAAGGGCATCAGTCCTGACATTTGTATGCACATAATTGAGTTAGAGGAAGGACATAAACCTTGCCAGCAGGGTCAGCGAAAGTTCAATCCAAAGATGCAGGATGTGGTTATGGCAGAGGTGATTAAACTACTTGATGCAGGTATTATTTACACCATTGGCAACTGCAAGTGGATAACTCCAGTTTAGGTAGTCCCCAAGAAAGGAGGGACTACAGCAGTAAGGAATGAGAAAAATGAATTAATACCAACTAGAGTAGTAACAGGTTGGCGGATGTGCATTGACTATAGACAATTAAATGCCGCCACTAAGAAAGATCACTTCCCTCTCCCTTTTATTGATCAGATGATAGAATGACTAGCCTCACATAATATTTTCTGTTATTTAGATGGATATTCGGGTTTCTTTCAGATCCCAATCCATCCTAACGATCAGGAAAATACTACTTTTACTTGCCCACATGGTGTTTTTGCTTATCGTAGAATGCCATTTGGATTGTGTAATGCCCCAACTACCTTTCATAGGTGTATGATGGGGATATTTTTTGAGTATATAGAGTCTATTATGGAGGTATTTATGATCGATTTGAGTGTATATGGTAATGACTTTGATGATTGTCTGTCTAACCTTGAGAAAGTTTTGCAGCGATGTATTGAAGTTAATTTAGTGCTGAATTGGGAGAAATGTCATTCTATGGTCAATGAGGGCATCGTCCTTGGACACTTAGTGTCTGATAAGGGTATCGGGTGTTGACAAAGCAAAGGTGCAAGTGATTGAGCAATTACCTCCTCCCGTGAATGTTAAGGGAGTTAGGAGTTTCCTTGGTTATGCCGGCTTTTACCGCCGGTTCATTAAGGACTTTTCTAAAATTGCTAAACCACTTACACAATTGCTACTTAAGGATGCTCCATTTAACTTTACTGATGAATGACTTTCTGCTTTTAACAGGTTGAAGCAGGCCTTGATTTCAGCACCGATCATTCAGCCTCCAGACTGGGAGCTGCCTTTTGAGATTATGTGCGATGCCAGTGACTATGCCATTGGTGCGGTGCTAGGCCATAGAAAAGACAAAGCTTTAAGTGCTATTTACTATGCGAGCCGAACTCTGGATGAGGCTCAGGTGAAATATGCAACAAGAGAAAAGGAGCTGCTAGCTGTGGTATATGCATTGGAGAAATTCAGGTCTTACTTTTTGGGTTCAAAAGTTTCTGTATTTTCTGACCATGCAGCGATGAGATACCTATTTGCTAAGAAAGAAGCCAAGCCAAGACTATTGCGATGGCTACTCCTTCTTCAGGAGTTTGATTTGGAGATTAAAGACAAGAAAGGCGCTGAGAATGTAGTAGCTGATCATCTATCACGCCTACCATTGCAAGAAGGGGGAGATTCTTTACCTATTGATGACTCTTTTACCGATGATATTTTATTGGCTATTTCTAATACTGAAACTCCTTGGTATGCTGATTATGCTAATTTTATTTTAGGTGATTTATTACCTCCTGATATGTCATATCAGCAGAGGAAGCGGTTCCTTCATGATGTGAAGCAGTAACTTCTGGGATGACCCTTATCTGTTCAAGGAATGCGCTGATGGTCTTTATAGGCGGTGTATACCGCAGTGGGAGACCAGAGATAACCTAGAAGCGTGCCATTCTTCCTCCTATGGTGGTCACCACGGTCCCTTTAGGACCGTGGCTAAGGTACTTCAGTCTGGTTTTTATTGGTCATCCTTGTTTAAAGATGCTAAAGATTTTGTTGTAGCTTGTGATGCGTGTCAACGGACGGGAAACATTTCAAGGAGACATGAGATGCCTCAGGTTGGCATTTTAGAGGTTGGAGTTTTCGATGTCTCGGGCATGGACTACCAAGGACCATTCCAGTCAAGCAAAGGTAACATGTATATTCTGGTAGCTGTTGATTACGTGTCCAAGTGGGTAGAGGCCGTTGCTTCGGTCCATTGTGATGCAAAGACTGTTATCCAGCTTTTCAAAAAGGTAATCTTCCCTCGTTTCGGTGTCCCTCGAGTTGTCATCAGCGATGGAGGTATGCATTTCAAAGAAAAACAACTTACTGCTCTTCTGTCCAAATATGGTGTAGAACACCGTAGGAGTTTGGGGTACCACCCTAAAACTAGTGGTCAGGTAGAAGTTTCCAATCGGGATCTTAAAGAAATATTAGGTAAAGTTGTTTCAAAGTCACGAAAAGACTGGAGTATGAAATTAGATGATACCTTATTGGCGTATAGAACTGCATATAGGACACCAATTGGTGCATCACCGTATCGTTTAGTTTATGGTAAGTCTTGTCATTTGCCTGTAGAGCTAGAACATAAGGCATGGTGGGCAATTTGTGAGCTCGATTTTGATTCTAAACGGTGTGGTGAGAAACGGTTATTGCAGTTAGATGAACTGGAGGAATTTAGGTTGAATGCCTATGACAGTGCCCGCATCTATAAGGAAAAGACTAAGAGATGGCATGACTAGAGGATCATACCGCGTGAGATCTAAGTTGGGGAGAAGGTGCTATTGTTCAATGCCCGCCTCCGCCTATTTCCTGGTAAGCTGAAGTCTAGGTGGAGTGGCCCTTATACGGTAACAAATGTTTCCAAATTCGGTTCAATTGAGCTAGAGAACTCCGCGGGAGAGAAATTTAAGGTGAATGGTCACCAAGTGAAGCATTATTACGATGCTAACGACTTTATTGGAGTGGTCAAATTGATGTATTTCGACCCAATTTCTGAACCTGAAGACTGAGGTAACAAAGGTCGAGCGGGACCTTAAAAACCAGCGCTGACCGGGAGGCAACCCGGATTGTATACATTCTTGTAATTTTGTTTTGAACTCTTTCTTTTCGCGTGTGTGTGCTTTTATTTTTTTTAGTTCGTTTTCCGTCACCAAGTACTCTTGCAGTTTGTGCGTGCGACTCTGCCTATAGTAGACGGTCAAAAAGGAGAAAAACACGCTGCTGACCAGGTAAGAAAAGTCGATCGAATAAAGTGAGTAGTCGATCGACTGAAATCAGAAGCAGAACAAGCGTTAAAAGTCGATCGACTGAAATCATAGTAGATCGACTACTTTGATTTATGCAGCGTGTTTTTAAGACTTACAGGGGGGAAGTAATACCTTTATTCATTCATTCAACACAAAAACCAAAAAAAAAGGGGAAAGAGTATAAGCAGCAGCGTTTTGCGCGATACCACCATCGTCACTCTCATTCCTCTTTTCTTCATTTTTCTTGCTTGTTTATGGTGTTCATCCTTCCTTGTTTTCCGTCTAATCTTCATAAAAGTAAGTTCCCCCTCATTTTCTGATTGTTTTCCCTTTATTTTTCATTAGAAACACCCAATTTCGAATGTCATAAATCGAAAATTAGGGTTCAATAATTTGGGGTTTTTTGAATCTATTGATTAATTCATGTCTTTCTTGCTTAATAACCCTTTTTTCCATTGTTAACTTTCGATATTAGGGTTTATAATTTGAGATTTTTCTGATTTTCGTGGTCCAAACTTGCCTAATATGGTTAATATACCGTTTGCATTGTTTTAATATACCCTTGAAGAAATCTATGGCCCCATTTCTGTAACATTGGTTTATATAGCACATAATGGGTTATTAATTTCCCCTTTTGTCCTTGTTATTTCAATTTCACTGATTTAAATTGAAATTAGGGTTAGGGTTTTTAAATCGTATTGAGGAAAAATCTGGAATTGAGCTTTTGGTCGATCGACCGGTACTGTTGGTTGATCGACTTTTTCTTAACTTCCAGCAACGCGTTGGACTTTATGCGTATTTTCTTTTCGTGCTAGATTAACGATGGAAGACATAAAGAGAAGACGAGTGACGGGACAGATATCTCGATGTCGGGCAGCTGTGGCAGACACACCCATGGAGACGGGTGAGGGATCGAGTGCGACTCATGATAATCCACGTTCTGCTTTCGTACTACAGGAGACAACGGATAGTCTTCCTGACTATCCAGAGGTACAATTTTGCACCCCTGCTCAACGAACTAGAATTCTCAGTTTATTAGAGGTCAATATCCTTTCGACTCATTTTCTACATCGACCTAGTCTGGAGACACTAGGTTTCTATGAACCCGTAGTCAATATTTTGCGCCACACAGGGATGGCGGGTTTGGTAGAAATGCATGAATAAACATACTTAGTCCCGACTCTCGAGTTTTTCAGTTCCTTTGTTTTCTATGTGGTAGCTTACGAGACCGATCCTAAGGTCCCTTGTATACATTTTCGTATTCTTAACCAAGGGTTTTCTATGACCTTGGCTGCTTTTGGGGCCCATTTAGGCCTAACTAGTGATGGGAGTGGGACTCCCACTAGGAAGTTGAAGCCTGCCATGTGGTCCGCTATTTCCGACTGTACGGATGGAAAGAGACGCGGAGCATTTGTCCACCTTCCCCCTATTCGGTTTTGGCTCCGCTTACTCGGCAACACTATCTTTGGCCGAAAGGAGTCTAATAATGTTAACACTATTGAGCTGTCTATTTTGGCGGGGTACTTGAACATTGACATGAAAGATCATGAAAGATCATAGATCCATATTAGCTGGTCTTCACATGTTCTCTCCTATGCTGGTAGGGTTCAGCTCCTTAACTCTGTGCTTTTTGGGTTGGATAACTACTGGTGTTCTAGTCTCCTTCTTCCAAAGGAGGTCATTCATCATATTAATAAAATCAGTAAGTATTTCTTTTGGAATATTCCTGCGGATACTAGAAGACTAGTGTTCAAAAGTTGGTCAGCTATTTGTACTCCTTGGACAAATGGAGGTTTCAATATAAAGGATCTTCTCTCCTAGAATCAAGCCTTGTTACTGAAATGGGTTTGGAAGCTTTCTTTTCCTGACACTGGTTTGTGGGCTCTCTGGATCAAGACTTATGTCCTGAAACAGGATTCTATTTGGACAGTCACCAGGTAAAGGTCAATTCCCTTCTTGTTTCGAGACATCCTCAAAGTCGTGGACCTTTTCATCACTCTCATTTGGGTCTGCATTCAAAGCAAGCTCGATCGATTAGTGCTTGGTGTACTGGTTCCCAAATCCCTGCTCATCTTCCCTACTTGTTCTTTAGACAGCCTACCCCTGTTGGGGACTGGGCCATTAGCCTCACCAACTCTGGGATTATTCCAAGCCATAAAATTATTGCTTCTATGGCAGTTCAAGGTCAACTTGCCACTGTGGATAATCTTCAACGACGAGGTTTTTCCCTTGCTAATAGATGCTGTTTGTGTGAGTGCCATGAAGAGGATCATGCTCATCTCTTCTTTTCTTGTCCTTTCTCTAATCATCTTTGGTCGTCTATCCTTCAGTGGATGAATATAATCGACACTGCTCTATCCTTGCATCAAGAACTTTCTCTTGTGTTTCTATGCCAAGATGGAGGAAGCTTTGTATCTCATCTCCATTCTTCTTTGTGGTGCATTCTATATGGACTGAACGGAATCGTAGGATCTTTGCTCAAGAGAAGCTCTCCCACTCTGCTCTACTTAGCAAGATTAAGTTTCAGATTGCAGTTCGAATGCATATGCGCCACTCTGAGCTTTTTGTAGCTAGTATTCATGCTGTTTAATGGTTGGTTCCATTTGTTTTGTATTTCTTTAGTGGATAGTTTTGCAAATTGTAATTTCCTTTCTTTTTAAGAAATAAAATGATAATTTTTTTGCAAAAAAAAAAAAATTAAATTATCTCATAGTTTATTATTTTAGTGATCTATGTAACATGCATGCAAATATAAAAGCATAAAAATGAAAGTTAAGGAAAAACAATTTCCTTACATAGATATTTATGGTAATATGGGCATAAACTAGATCACCTATCTAGTTTTTTCTTGAGCTAAAAAGAAATGGATGAACCTCCTTGAAAAACCTTCAAAAAGAAAGTCTCCTTCAAGTTGCACCCAAGAACAACACCCAAAATAACCTTACAAGTATTAACTAGATACTTGTAAAATTAACCCTTGATAATATTTGTAATATTACTAACACTCTTAGTAATAATATTTTGATTACTAACTTCTTAGTAAATGATGTATAATAATTTTAGAGAGATAAGCAATTTTTGTTCACATGCAAAATGAAGTAGTGAAGTAGTGTGCAAAAATGAACAACAAATTGGAGTATATAGGAGGAAGTGGCGGGTGGAGTGAGGGAGTAGTGGAGTGTTGAAATTGTCTTATATTTGTCAATCTTACATCACATGTAAAATATAATTATAAGATAACTTGTGGAAGTATCACAAGTAAAGTGAAATGATTGTGTTTATAATCATCCACTATACTCCATTTACACGGTCCAATGTCCCATTTACGGGTCCATTTTGGTTCTTATATTTGTCGCACAAATATGTGTAAATTTTATTTAAACATCGTTTCATGTTTAAATGCTTCTAATTAATTTCATCCAAATCACTCCGTAAATATACGTGTACCTCTACACATATTATTTACGTACTAATATTAATCACATTAATCAATTAGTACAATTTTAGCGAATTAAAAATTAATTAACTAAAACCCGTCTCATAAAATTTATTATTTTAATTATCGCGTAATTAAATAATAACTTCCGCTTCTCGAGTTCCCAACTCGAAATCTCTCTAAAATAATCGACTAATCTTTTAGTCTATAAATCAAGTTACTAAATAAATTGTATCTAATACGATTAATTAGTTATCAATTGGGGTTCGTTCCTATAGGTGTGACCGAAAGGGGTCAGTTGATCACCGCCGTCTCACGACAATAACGTCAAACTCTAGTTAGCCAACCGTTATCGATTTACGTTAATCAACTGACGAGGATCAAATAATTAAATATCCTGATGATATTCCTTTAATGAGATTTATTATGTAAACGCACTATTGTAGAGGACACTAGCTCCAACAATCTCCCACTTGTCCGACACAAGGTGTGCGCTACCAATTCTCTTGTCCATTTTAATCTCCCACTCAATGCAAGGTGTCTTTCAGGTCGCACTTGCACATGAACATATTGCGAGTGGTTTTCTCGATCGGGAGTGTGACTACTTAACCGGAAAATTCTCCCACAAATTACTTCCGAGCGTGGCCACGCATTTGTAGTCATTAAGTCATCGAGTGGCCTTGAGATATAGTTACCCAACATGGGTGGACAATTCCTGTATGCCCTATCTATCTTTGCCCAATACAACTCATCATGATTCAGAAGATGTCCTTTTAGCCTCCTTTCACGGCACCACCTAGGACAAAAACCAAAGTCACTCAGAAACTGCATTGACTTGGATAATAGTCTCCAGTCAAAAGAGTCGACTCATAGGAACATCTTAGAGATCCATGCCAGGACTAGGCGTCTATAAAAGAACTTAGGGACTCTCTAAATGGTCACTATCTGGCAAAGTGTCACACACTCTGCCTAGGTAATCGACTAGTCATCACGTATGACCTCATGGTGTTGAACAACCATCAATCGAATTACAATCTAGTCACTCTGAGACGTCACCTCATTAAGTGACTAGGGACAAAATACAATGTTCATCTTATTCACTTGAATAGTGTTCAACATTGTCTCCACAAGTTATTCAGATAAACAAGGTATTAAAAATTTAGTCACACTAAATTAAAGATTCAAAAATGAATACAAAAACAATGAATGCGATTATCATATATATAATAATATATACACTATCTAATTATTACATATCCATAATCTAAAGAAAATCTGGTACTCGTCTCAATCCCATTGCGACGACATGACCATCATGCTTAGCCTTTGATAAAGGCTTGGTTAAAGGATCAACAATATTATCGTCTGTCCCAACCTTACAAATGTAAATTTCCTTCCTTTCCACATAATCTTTAATTAAATGGTATTTCCTTTCAATGTGTCTAGATTTTTTACTAGACTTCAGCTCTTTGTCTTGAACAATAGCTCCATTGTTATCATAATATAGAGTGATAGGATCTTCGGCGGAATGGACTACTCCTAGTCCATCCATGAATTGCCAAATCCAAACAACTTCCTTTGCAGCCTCAGACGCTGCAAGGTACTCAACCTCTGTTGTAGAATTCGCAGTAACGCTCTGCTTGAAGCTCTTCCAGCAAACAGCTCCTTTATTTAGCATAAACACATAGCCGGATTGGGATTTCAAATCATCCCGATCGGTTTGGAAACTTGCGTCCGTGTAACCTCTTACACGCAACTCAGTTTCTCCTCCAAACACTAAGAACAAATCCTTAGTCCTTCTCAAGTACTTAAGGATGTTCTTTACGGCTATCCAGTGACTCTCACCAGGTTTGGCTTGATAACGACTTGTCATGCTCAAGGCATATGCAACGTCGGGACGAGTGCAAATCATAGCATACATGATAGACCCAACAACGGAAGCATAAGGGAAGGTCTTCATGTGTTTAATCTCCCTAGGGGTGGAGGGAGACTGTGACTTGCTCAAAGTAATCCCTTGGCCCATAGGTATAAATCCTCTCTTGGAGTCTTTCATATTGAACCGGTAAAGAACTTTGTCAATATAAGCTTCTTGACTCAACGCTAGTATCCTTTTGGACCTATCCCTATAGATTCGGATACCTAAGATTCATTGTGCCTCTCCCAAGTCCTTGATCTGGAAGTGTTTCCCTATTCACTCCTTAACGGAAGTGAGCGATGGAATATCATTCCCGATGAGCAATATGTCATCCACATATAGGACAAGGAATACAACCTTACTCCTACTAAACTTCATGTATAAACACGGTTCTTCCACACTTCTAATGAAACCGTATTGTTTAATAACATGATCAAAGCAGTGATTCCAACTTCTAGATGCTTGCTTAAGACCATAGATGGACTTTTTAAGCTTACACACCTTCTTAGAGTTAGATGTATCCACAAAACCTTCAGGTTGTATCATGTACACCTCTTCCTCTAGAATCCCATTCAAGAAGGCGGTTTTGACATTCATTTGCCAAATCTCATAATCATGAAATGCGACAACCGCTAAGATTATTCAAATGGACCGAACCATAGCGGCTGGAGCGAAGGTTTCGTCATAGTGTAAACCATGAACTTAGGTGAAACCTTTTGCCACCAATCTAGCATTGTAAACATCTACATGTTTATCCACGCCGAGTTTAATTTTATATATCCATTTACACTGAAGGGGTCGCACTCCCTCAGGTAAATCCACCAGGTCCCATACTTGGTTCTCGTACATGGAATCCATTTTGGACCGCATGGCTTTTGGCCAAAGTGAGGAGTCGGGACTAGACATGGCCGATTTGTAGGTAGTGGGTTCATCACTTTCCAAAAGTAACAAAACACCATCCTCTTTGATGTTACCAAGGTAACGGTCAGGTGGATTAGAAATCCTACTTGACTTTCTAGGAACAATTGTCGTTTCAGAGGAAGAGGGAATGCTATCCTCCACGTTCTCCTCTACCTCATTCTCGGTTTGTGGTTCTCGAACTTCATCAAGTTTAAATTTTCTCCCACTCTGTCTCCTAGAAATAAACTCCTTTTCTAGGAAGACAGCATTACGAGCCACAAACACTTTGTTCTCGTATTTATTGTAGAAGTAATAGCCACGTGTTTCCCTTGGATATCCTACAAAAAGACATTTGTCAGACCTGGGTGCAAGCTTATTGTCAGACTTGATCTTGACGTACGCTTGGCAACCCCAAATACGCATGAATGATAAATGAGGGACTTTCCCTGTCCATATCTCATATGGAGTCTTATCGGCTACTTTAGTCGGGCTTCGATTTAGTGAAAACATTGCAGACAAGAGGGCAAAACCCCAAAACGAATCAGGAAACTCAGTTAGTCTCATCATACACCGAACCATGTCTAATAAAGTTCGGTTTCTCCTTTCGGCCACACCATTTAGTTGTGGTGTGCCATGAGGAGTCCATTGTGATATTATACCACAATCTTTTAGGTGTGAATCAAATTCAGAATTTAGATATTCACCACCACGATCGAATCGTAGGGTCTTAATCTTTTTATCCAATTGATTCTCTACTTCATTTTGAAACTCTTTGAACTTGTCAAAAGCTTCACTCTTGTTCTTCATTAAGTAGACATACCCATATCTACTTAAGTCATCAGTAAAAGTAATGAAGTAGTGAAAACCTCCTCTAGCGGTGATGGTTAATGGTCCACACACATCCGTATGTATGAGAGCCAAAACCTCACAAGCTCGTGTCCCTTTTCTCGCAATAGGAGCCCTAAAAGGCAAGACTCGCATATACCATAAGATTCGAAACCAAATGGTTTGAGCACTTTTGATGAAGCAAGTCTCTTAATGCGTCTTTCGTTTATGTGGCCTAAACGACAATGCAAAAGGTAGGATTCATTTGAATCATCCATTTTGAGCTTTTTAGATTCCACGTGATAAACGTCATTAACATCATTTAAAACGTAAATGCCTCCAATTGAAATGGCCTTGCCATAAACCACATCATTTAATGAAAAAGTACAACTATTGTCCTTAATCATAAAACAAAAGCCTTCCGCGTCTAATGCGGAAATGGAGATGATGTTCTTGGTTAAAGTTGGTACAAAATAGCACTTATTTAAATACAACTCTAGACCACTAGCTAAAGTGAGCACATAGGTCCCCACGAAAACGGCCGCTACTCTAGTTCCATTGCCCATGCGGAGATCCACATCACCTTTTGCTAGTGCTCGCACGGCCCTTAAACCCTGCAAATGATTACAAAGGTGAGAGCCACATCCGGTATCAAGTACTCAAGTGGAAGTGCAAGCATAATTAACGTCTATCACATAGAGAGAGGAAATCATACCAATAGGCGTCACCCGCCTTTCCTTGAGATCCTCCAAGTATTTGGGACAACTCCTCCTATAATGCCCCTTCCCATTACTATGGAAACATTCGGCCTCGGTGAGTTTCACACCTTTTGCCTTGGGATTGCCATTCTCAACAGCCCTCCCCTTTCCCTTGTCATGTTTCTTTAACGATTTCTTGAATTGGGGCTTTTCCTTCCCTTTTCCTTTCTTAACTCCAGGGGACATGTTCTTTAACTTCATGGTTAGAACATCCCCTTTTTCAATCCCACTAGCTTCCATATCCCTCTCCGTTTGGGTGAGGATGTGGGGTAATATCCGTATAAAACCCTTAAATTATAGGACTATAACGCAAATTTAATACGTGATTTATTGTCATAAACGAAAAACAATGAAAAACGATAAAGCACAAGAATTAACCTTCGGTCCTAGTGCAATTCGGCAATGAGAGATCAAAGTAGACCTCCTCCTAATTGTTGCACCCAAGATCGTCTGAGAATATGCCCTTGTGCTAGAAATGTGTTCTCTGATTGCCTTGCAATATTGAGAGAACTTGATGTGAGTTTTCTTTAGATGTGAGATCTGAATTTTTAGAGAGAATTTTTCTCAAAACCCTAATTTTGTTTTGCAAATGAATTCGGTTACAAAGAGGAGAAGCTCTCCTTTTTGTTTCTTTCATTCGGCCAGCCGAGCCCTACATGGGGAAGTGGGCTTCCACTTCCTCTTAATTTTAACTCGTGGTCCGGCTCGTAAAATGCTAAATGTATATGACGCGGTTTTATTATAAATCGTCATCGGTTATCGGTTATTAAAACATCAACTAATAACTCGGGTTAGTTGAAATATTAATACATGTCCGACAAAGACAATATTTTATAATTAATTCAATATACATTAATTAAATATAATCGTTTATATTTAATTTACGAATTAATCTTTTAATTCGCTTTAGCCCATTTTATTTAATCCGTATTAAATAAAATATCTCAACATCGCATTTTGACTAATTACTAGTCAAATAACTCGGACTAATCGCTTAGTCAATTATTGGCATCAACATGACTGTATTTTCATGCCGTCACATCTCTCAAACGTATCCTATAGGTGTGACTTTTAGGGACCAGTTGATCACCGCCATCTGTATGACAATAACGTCAAACTTATCTAGCAAGCCAACCGTTATTGATAAACGTGGACCAACCGATTATAATACAAAAGTATACCCTTTGATCCTTTTAGAGATTTATAAGTCCTTGCACTAACTGTAAAGGACACCAGCCCAACAAGCTCCCACTTGTCCGTACAAGTGTATGTGCAATGACGTTATCCGCACTAACAGGAGGACACCACCTCCAACAAACTCCCACTTGTCCGTACAAGTGTATGTGCGATAACCGATTCTCATATTCATTTAAAATTTCTCCCACTCAATGTAAAACAATTTGCGGATCCGGATCCGCAAAGGTCGTATTTTACAATCGATCCAGTATCAAGAGTGGTTTCCCGACTAGAGAGTAACTCAACCGATAAAACGAATCCAGTATTCGAGCATGGCCATGCATTTCGATTCTGACTCCTCGAGTGGCCCCGAGAAATATCAAGTACCGATAAAGGCTGAATATTTCCTTCAACTCGACTCCTTCCGATCTAAGCACAAAGATGAAATGACCCGGAAAAAAATCTACTTGGCCCCCCTGTTACGGATGACCGTGAGAAAGAAACCAAAGTCACCCAAAATCTGCCTTAGTCTCAAGAGACAATCGATAGTCAAAAGAATCGACTCTTAGGATCACCATGGAGGTCCTATCCACGACCGGCACCGAATGTTATAAAACATTTAGGACTCCACGTCGATGTCACAATTGTGTCCTACGAAATATCCGTATAAATCGCCTCTGTGATTGGTCACCAACCTTTTAACTTATGGCTTGTTGAACCCACCATCAACCAACGTCACAAAATAATTACCTTGAGTTATCAGCTCACGTGGGCAATTAAGGACCAAAAATATAATGTTTGTTCAGTTCACTTTGTGGTGTTCAAAATTTGTCGTACAAATCCACATGAAAAACAAAATATATAAATATCAAAACGATGATGTTGTATTGAGTACAAAAGAGAATGAATCTAATCCATAAAAGAGTACTACCACTTAGGAACACGTTTAATTCCCATGGAATTAACGTGCCCTTCATGCTTATCTTGTCGTAATGGTTTAGTGAGAGGATCCGCTATGTTATCATCTGTAGCAATCTTTTCTATCACTACTTCCTTTTGCTCCACGTAATCTCGGATTAGATGAGCTTTCCGTTGTACATGTCTAGACTTGTTGCTAGACTTTGGCTCCTTAGCTTGGAAGATGGCACCACTATTGTCGCAATAGATGGTGATCGGGTCATTCGAACTAGGCACTACGGATAGTCCATGTAAGAATTGACGCATCCATATCGCTTCCTTTGTAGCTTCGACGCGGCATAGTACTCGGACTCGGTCGTAGAATCTCTTTGTAACATTTGTTTGGAACTCTTCCAAATGATCGCAGCGCCATTAAGAGTAAAAACGAATCCAGACCGAGATTTCGAGTCATCTCGATCCGTTTGGAAGCTAGCATCTGCGAATCGGTTGCGCATAGCTTTTGAGCGCCTCCATAAGTCAATGCCCAATCTTTAGTCCTCCGTAGGTACTTAAGAATGTTCTTGACACCATCCAATGTGATTCACCGATGCTTTGGAATCGACTTGTCATACTCAATGCATATGCCACGTCCGGACGTGTGCATATCATGGCATACATGATTGATCCTATAGCCGAGGCATAAGGAATCCGTGTCATGCGCTCTTTCTCTTCCGGTGTCTCCGGTGCCTGAGACTTGCTCAAATGCACCCCTGGAGCCATAGGAAGAAACCCCTTCTTGGAGTTAGTCATGCTGAATCTCTCTAGGATTTTGTCTATGTAAGACTCCTGACTGAGAGATAACATCCGACGTGATCTATCTCGATAGATACGGATGCCCAGAATTCTTTGTGCCTCACCCAGATCTTTCATCTAGAAATGGTTTTTCAACCATACTTTCACCGAAGTTAAGAGAGGTATGTCATTCCCAATCAGGAGTATGTCGTCAACATACAATATTAGGAAGACAATCTTGCTCCCACTCGACTTGATATATAGACATGGTTCCTCGACCGATCGAGTAAATCCATTGTCTTTTATCACTTGGTCGAAGCGATGATTCCAACTCCGAGATGCTTGCTTAAGTCCATAAATGGAACGCTTAAGCTTGCACACTTTCTTAGGATGTTGTGGATCGATGAAACCTTCGGGTTGTACCATGTACAACTCTTCCTCCAAAAAGTCGTTTAAGAAGGCGGTTTTCACGTCCATTTGCCAAATTTCATAGTCATGAAAAGCGGCAATCGCTAAGATAATCCGAATGGAACGCAACATGACTACGGGTGCAAAAATTTCATCGTAGTGCAAACCTGGCACTTGGGTGAAACCTTTAGCAACTAGTCGTGCTTTATAGATATCTTGTTGACCTTCCACAGAATGCTTTATCTTGTAAAGCCATTTGCATTGAAGGGGACGAACCTTAGCAGGTAAGTCAACAAGATCCCATACGTTGTTCTCATACATAGAGTCCATCTCGGATTGCATGGCCTCAAGCAATAGCTTTGAGTCAGAACTGGTCATGGCACCGTTATAGGTTGCGGGTTCACTACTCGTTAAGAGTAGTATGTCATCTATGTCATGTTCCTCTACCATACCAATGTATCTGTCCGGAGGAATAGAGACTCTTCCCGACCTCCTAAGTTCCTCAGGAATATTCACCGCAGCCGGGATTGAAGGAATTGGTTCCTCCAATGGTTGCTCGGTGTTTGGTTCTGGAATCTCCGACAGGTCGAAGTTTCTATCACTCTTTGCATTCTCGAGAAATTCCTTCTCTAAGAATGTCGCACTAGCCGCAACAAAAACACGTTGTTCGGTTGGCGAATAGAAGTAATGACCAAGTGTTCCTTTAGGATAACCTATAAAGTATGTCTTGACCGATCGCGGGCCGAGCTTATCCTCGTGTCTCCACTTGACATAACCCTCGCAGCCCCAAACCCGTATAAAGGACAAGTTAGGGACCGTTCCCTTCCATAGTTCGTATGGAGTCTTGTCAACAGCTTTAGACGGACTTCGGTTAAGTATTAGAGCGGCTGACAAAAGAGCATAACCCCACAATGAGTCAGGCAACACGGTGTGACTCATCATGGATCGAACCATATCAAGTAGAGTTCGATTTCTCCTTTCGGACACACCATTCAACTGAGGTGTTCCAGGTGGAGTTAACTGTAAGGCAATCCCACAGTCTTTGAGGTGTTGATCAAACTCGTGAGAAAGATACTCGCCACCACGATCTGAACGTAATGTTTTAATCTTTCTACCCAGTAGGTTTTGTACCCTATTCTGGTATTCTTTGAATTTCTCAAATGATTCACTTTTGTGCTTCATTAAGTAGACATAGCCATATCTACTTAAATCGTCCGTGAAAGTGATGAAATACCTATAGCCTTCTCGTGCGGTGATTGACATAGGTCCACATACATCCGTGTGTATGAGTCCTAATAGGTCAGCAGCGCGCATTCCAACACCTTTGAAGGAAATACGAGTCATCTTACCGATGAGACATGATTCACACGTGCCAAATGATTGAAAATCAAAGGCCAAGATAGCTCCATTTTTGATGAGCTGTTTTACACGTTTCTCATTAATGTGTCCCATACGACAGTGCCACAGATACGTTTGATCTTTGTCACCAACCTTTAACTTTTTATTCATTACGTGTAATATTTCGGTGGTCTGATCTAAAACATAAATTCCGTTCATGGAGACTGCCTTGCCATAAATCATATCGTGTAATGAGAAAATGCAAGAATTATTCTCTATTACAAATGAAAAACCAAGTTTGTCAAGTGCAGAAACTTAAATAATGTTTTTAGAAAGACTGGGTACATAATAGCAGTTATATAAAGATAACTCAAAACCGCTAGGAAGCTGGATCACATATGTTCCCCTCGAGACGGCAGCCACTCGTGCTCCATTCCCGACACGCAGGTCCACCTCACCCTTTACGAGGGGTTCGATGTTTCGGAGCCCCTGCACATGATTACACAGATGAGAACCACAACCAGTATCAAGTACCCAAGTTCCGTAACTTGCGTGGTTAATCTCAATCATATGAATAAAAGTAGAAGAGGAAGAAAACATACCAACAAAGTTTAACGCGACTGCCTTTATGTCCTCATGGTATACGGGACATGTACGCCTCCAATGCCCAGTCTTGTGGCAATGGTGACACTCCATGTTACCATCCTTGCTCTTTGTCGCGCCTGATGAGTTGCTCGACTCACCAGGACCACTCTTACCTGAACCCGACTTCTTGAACTTCGCCTTACCTACTACTAGGTCTGCTTTAGCTTTGCCCTTACCCTTGCCCTTGTTTGACACAACGAGAACATCCTGTTTCATGCTCCCACTGAACTTCATGTCCTTCTCGGTCTGTACGAGAAGGGAGTGCAGTTCATGGGGACTTTCCTTCAAATCATTCATATAGTAATTCGCTCTAAAGAGCGCAAAACCATCGTGGAGTGAATGAAGCATGCGGTCAATAACAATGTTCTCGCTGATCTTACAATCAAGCGTCTCCAGCTTCTCGACATTCTCAATCATGCTGAGAATGTGTGGGCTAACTGGTTGGCCCTTCTGGAGTCTCGCATCAAAGAAGCGAGTGGTATGCTCATAGGTTACGATTCTCGGTGCTTTCGAGAATTCCTTAGTGAGCGTGGTGAAAATCTTGTTTGCACCATGGGCTATGAAGCGTTTCTGCAAATTGGGTTCCATTGCAAAAATGAGTACGTTTTTAATCGCACCCGCTTCCATACAGAAATCGTTAAACTTGGCGATCTCATTAGCTCTAGCCGTGGGACCTGGGTTAGGCGGTATGGGCTCTATTAGATATTTGAGCTTCCCGTCAGCAGCGGCAGCATTCCGTAATGCCGCCTCCCAGTCCGCGAAGTTTGATCCATCATTCTTCAGTCGAGTAGACTGATTCATCTGATTCATGAAGATCCGAAGCCAGGACTCACGGTCCAATGTGGCACTTGGCATTGGGTCGTTAGTAGGACCAGCCATTTCGTTATTAGCAGTTTAAATGTTCGTGTTCTACACTGAAAAAGAAAGAAAAACAAAAACGAAATAAGCAACTCATCGAGGTGATTTAAGTCTATTTAAAAATACATTTTAACGTGTAGACTCTCGCACTTGCATAATTGATCTCCCTCAAGAATGATACAAGTGATCCCAAGACTCAATTTCCGTAAATTGATAAGCCAACTGTTTAGCTAATTCTTCCGTAAGAACTCTTGGTCGATAGATTTCCGTAAATCCTATCTATAGTCCACCATAATCACAGGATCGTACGAGTGACCATAGTGTTGAGATAAAATAGGTCAATCGGTTTCAACTTACCCGACGTAGAAGGGGTCATATTATGCCTACCGACGAAGAAGGGACTCATTGGAGTTTGACCTATAAAGACCATTCTCAATTTTGGTTTATACGAGGAAGATCCCATCAACTAAGTTTTAATTCATTTTAAGTGAACGAATAACTAGCAACTGCGTGAATGAATTAATTTAGATGATGGCTTAAAACGTGTGACATATGAATGTCATAGAAAACTAACGCGTGACCTCTATATGTGTCAGTTTTCATGCAATTATTAGGTGGTTTGGTTTTTAGGCGGAATATGATGCATCCGGACCGTATTGAAAAGGTTCCTAAGACGCTATTTGACTTTGATTGCAGGGTATCGTCAGATTCATGAATCTCTCGGTTCGAGAAAGAAAAATAAGAGGATCGAACCTTTTCTTCTGGCTCTTTTTGGGTGGAGAGCAAGGGTATTACGTATCGAGTCAAGTGCCGGGGCAGTCCTATTTCCTAAAATAAAGAGGGCAATATTATCGTTACGAAAAATAAATGGAAGAATGCAATACGTAAGATAAAAATCCTAGTGTGGCCTATCCTAATAAAAAGAACATGAAACAACTTTGGAATCCACCGTTGGACCCGAGAAGCTTGTCTTGATGTTCCATCTTGATCCATGCAGCGGGAGTGAGCATCCGGTCTCCATCTTTGGTCTTCTCAAAAATTACAATTAAAATTTACAAAATATAAACCTATTTACATTCTAAATAAAAACAGTAATTATAAAAGAAAAACAAAATGGAGATGCGAGATCTCAAAATACAACCAAGACCGTGTTCCATCATTACAGTAACACGTTCTACTAAGGCCACACTAAGTTACAACCGTTTGTAAAATTAAATAAATACGTAACTAAAAGCATTCAAAACAATCAAAATAACGATAAATAAAATGCATCAACTAAATTAAATTTATTCGTGACATAATTCCGTAATTATGTTAAATTTATCCAAACCACCTTATATGATTAAAATTATGTGACAAAACCGCTTTAGTCAAGTTAATTTTAATCCGTGATAATCCGTTACTTTAAATCGTTTTAAAATAACTAAATGGTACGTGAGTGAACCGTTTCACTATCAAGCGAGTGCATAAAATCCGTATTGTATGCAAATCATGGCCGAAAAATAAAAAACAAATTTTTTTTTTTTTTTTTTATATTCAGCAACTCTTTGCCGAGAGCAAAAGAGGGAAAAAAATTTCAGCGGCTCAAAAATTTTTAAGCTCGGCCAAAACCAAAACAAAGTCGATTTGACAAAAACCAATTGCAATTTAAACTAATCCGTATAGAATTAAATCCACAATTGTCTAAACTTTAACATGTTGCAACAAAGATCGTTTATAATAAAACAATATGCAAAATCAAATCGAAAACAAAACCAATCGATCGAGACACTGCAGTTCTCGATCGACTGAACAGATCAGCCGACTGTTGACAACAGAAACAGACGAGAAAAAAAAATTGCAGCCGTGTAAAACAGGTCACGGTTTTCAAGGCACAAAAATTGAGGCAGCCGTGTAAAAAACAGATCAGCCGAACGTTTTTTTTTTATGCAAAAATTTGATAGATCTTTAACATATTGCAATGAATATCGATTACAAAACAATATGCAAAGATCAAATCGAAAACAAGACAAACAACAACCATCACCGTGTAAACTTGACACGGTTCCCAAGACAGAAAAAAACGCAACATCAAAAAAAAATCTGCCGAGGAAAAAAATTGCTGCCGCACGAATTTTTAAGCAAAAAAATCATCGATTCAAAATTCGTTTGATGAAAATCACATAGAAAATTTACGTGGCCTCGCTCTGATACCACTTGTGGGGTAATATCCGTATAAAACCCTTAAATTATAGGACTATAACGCAAATTTAATACGTGATTTATTGTCATAAACGAAAAACAATGAAAAACGATAAAGCAAAAGAATTAACCTTCGGTCCTAGTGCAATTCGGCAATGAGAGATCAAAGTAGACCTCCTCCTAATTGTTGCACCCAAGATCGTCTGAGAATATGCCCTTGTGCTAGAAATGTGTTCTCTAATTGCCTTGCAATATTGAGAGAACTTGATGTGAGTTTTCTTTAGATGTGAGATCCGAATTTTTAGAGAGAATTTTTCTCAAAACCCTAATTTTGTTTTGCAAATGAATTCGGTTACAAAGAGGAGAAGCTCTCCTTTTTGTTTCTTTCATTCGGCCAGCCGAGCCCTACATGGGGAAGTGGGCTTCCACTTCCTCTTAATTTTAACTCGTGGTCCGGCTCGTAAAATGCTAAATGTATATGACGCGGTTTTATTATAAATCGTCATCGGTTATCGGTTATTAAAACATCAACTAATAACTCGGGTTAGTTGAAATATTAATACATGTCCGACAAAGACAATATTGTATAATTAATTCAATATACATTAATTAAATATAATCGTTTATATTTAATTTACGAATTAACTGTTTAATTCGCCTTAGCCCATTTTATTTAATCCGTATTAAATAAAATATCTCAACATCGCATTTTGACTAATTACTAGTCAAATAACTCGGACTAACTGCTTAGTCAATTATTGGCATCAACATGACTGTATTTTCATACCGTCACATCTCTCAAACGTATCCTATAGGTGTGACTTTTAGGGACCAGTTGATCACCGCCATCTGTATGACAATAACGTCAAACTTATCTAGCAAGCCAACCGTTATTGATAAACGTGGACCAACTGATTATAATACAAAAGTATACCCTTTGATCCTTTTAGAGATTTATAAGTCCTTGCACTAACTGTAAAGGACACCAGCCCCAACAGAGGAGTGCATGAATTTCATGATAACTCTTATCCATGTCATTCATGTTTTAGTTTACCCTAAAGTGGGCAAACTTGGTGGGAAGTGAGTGGAGGATATGATCCACCACATGAGTCTTAGGAATCTTACACCTTAGACGCTCTAAGATGTCAACATATTCGACCATTTTGGGTATATGGGGACCAACCTTTTGGCCCCTCTCAAGCTTAATTAGCTTCAATGAAGCGTGCCGCCGCATCGTATTAACGGACTTTAGGTGTTTGTGAAAACATGGTAATCATACGAGTGAATATCTCGTACGCATTTAAAGAAATGCATAAAAGCTTGAGCTTTGGGGACATCGACCATATCAACACATTCTTTATATCATTCGACATCCTCACATGGTCATCATAGGCGGTCCGCACCGCCGATGAAGCCCTTGGACCGTGCTCGATGGGAGGAGCATCGGTCAAGTAAGTGAGCACGTTGTCGGACAACGCGACGCTTTTGATGCTGGATTCCCATTCTAGAAAGTTACTACCGTCATCTTTTAAGATACATTTGTCCATTACGGACCTTAGCCATGAATCTTTGCCTAGTGAAGTAGTCGACGGAGTTGAAGAAGTTGCCATTGCGAATTAAAATGCTACAATAAATAAGGAAAAATTAACATCCATTGTTTTAAAATTACTTGTGAAAACATGTTTAACAAGTTTTAGCATTTATATAATAATCTACCACTAAATTATATAAATGATTCCAAGACCCAAATATTAAACAAAAATGAGCATCGCTTGGGCGAAACATCCCATAATCGTGTAAATTTGGTAAGTCACGTTGACTAATTCTACCTCTAGAACTCTTGGTTTACGAATTTCCTTAAATTCATCTACTGGCCCCGAAATACAAGACCGTCTTATACCTCGTTGAGTCCAACCAATTGTGGCACGTGATAACCGTTTACCACCCTACTTACCCAAGGTAAAAAGAAAACACCCCGCTTGGGCGAGAGCGTGCACTACTACAAATACAGGCTATAACAACGGTCAAAAACCGTTGTTATATAAAAAAGCGGACGTTGTTAAAGCGTCCGTTGTAAAAGGTTTTAACAACGGTTGGTTTTCTTAAGGAAACCGTTGTTAAAAATATTAACAACGGTTTTAAGTATAAAAACCCGTTGTGGAAAGTGTGACTTAATTTTGGGAGGAAAGTTATAACAACGGGTTTTAATATACAAAACTGTTGTTATAACTAAAGACAACGTGTTATTTTTAAATAACCGTTGTTGTTTGTTCTTAAAAAATAAAAAAAAATTAAATTAAATATTACTAGATGCATGCATAATTACGGCCCGTTATAATTCCGATGCATTCATTATTACTGACATCACTGTGCATATGAACGGACAATATGGAATGAGAAGGGTTAGTAATAAGATTTGAAGCAGCATTGAGAGATATGATGATGATTATGCATGGCACAACTTCCTAACATATATATTAATTAAAAAACAACTCAACCCACACATTGCTTAGTATAAATAAATTGCATTATCTCAACTAACATTTCCATTATCTCAATATATACATCTCCAAACCCTAACTGCTAAAACAAATTCCAAATAAATAACCCTACTTAATCTTTCAAAACAAACTCCAAACTCCAACAAAATGAATGATTTCATCCTTAAGACTCTTACTATGATCGAGAACAACAACAGTTTCATCCGCCGGTTGCTCCATATTGAGGAAAGTTTCAAGAGCTACCTTGCGGATGCTCGATCCGATCAAGGACGCCAAAGAAGATGGCTTGACGGAGCAAAGAAGATTTGCAGCTATATGACGATATAGAAACTGCTGAACGGAACCTCCAAATAGCCAAGGAGGAGAGGACGGATATGATAGAGGAGAATAAGATCCTCTATGAAAATATAAGAATTGCATTTTTATTAATGTAATTTTTTTTTAATTTATGTATTTATAAATAAATATATATATATATTAATTATGTTTATCTTGCTTCTTCATCTTGCTTCTTCATTGTTTTACTAACTAATTATGCGAACAATACTTACACAAATAACATAATGGTCGATAAAAACACATACATGCAAAAGAAATAATTAGAAAAAGAAAATAATAACGATGAAACTAACAAAGGATGGCGAGATTTACCTGATAAATACAGAACGTAAGAGACGATGAAATCAACAGTGACGGCGAGAAGATAAAGCGACGATGAGAAAGAGAGAAAGAGACGATGAGAAAATGTGTGTTTTGTGTTTGTGTTTGTCTGCTGTGTTTGTGTTTGTGTATTAAGAGTTGTGTTTTGTGGCTGCAGCAGACTTGTGTTTATGTGGTTTATAGTATGAAAGGTATTGACAACGGTTATTAAACAACAACCGTTGTCAAATTTGTTTTAACAACGGTTGTAAAAAAACACCCGTTGTCAAATATGTTTTAACAACGGGTTACAAAAGTAACCGTTGTGATTACATTTCACTAACTTTGCGCCAATTTAGCGCCAAATTATTAACAACGGTTGTGCATGTGTGACCCGTTGTTAAAACTAATAACAACGGTTTTTATAACCATACCCGTTGTAATTAAGTTTAGTAAAATTCGCGCCATACATTCTACAACGTCTATTGTGATTTTCGTGAATAATCGTTGTTAAAGGGGCGTTGTAGTTGCCTGGATTTGTAGTAGTGGTGACTCTAATGAACAAGGGATTCATAGGTGTTACTAAATGGTAAGGCTAATCTCAATTTTAGTTATGTGAGAGATCTTGTCAATTTAGTCATAAATTCCCTATAAGTGAACTAAGTCGGTAAATGTAAATGACGTGAATTGACAAACGCGAATATAATGCATGTGAATGGCGACTTTGGCATGCGAAAATAAAACAAGCAAGCAAGTAAGCATATGAAAAATCCTAGTATGGCCTCCTAGTTAATAAAAACTAGTCTATTATATTTCGAAAACCAACTCCTTGGTCCCTTCCCTCTTCATTCCAAAAGTGGCTTCTTCTTGTGGGATTTGGAACACCTTCCAAAAATAGACTCCGTCTCGATGTAATCCGTCTTCTGGAAACATCGGTAAGAATAACTATTACAATTGAATTACATAGCTATTCCTATTATACATTAATTAATAAAATAAATAAAACTATTAATTAATTACAAACCGACGATACGAGATCGTATTTCATTACAAACAAATTGCTATTCCCATTCATTTTGGGTAATAACAATTAAAATAAACTAGGCCATTCTAGGTACAATAAAATAAATACTTTATATAAATGACAATCATTCATTCAACTTAAATAAATATGCTTAAAATGCTGTAAAATGATGCCAAAATTGCCCTATCTTAACAATCGTTGGTATCCATCTCGGTTTTGTGGATTTAATCGATTTTTAACTTGTAAAAATCAATAATCAACTCTTAAATCTCATTTAAGTCCAAAATAATTGCCCAAACTATGTTGGTCCTCAAACTTAGTCCTCCCTAATTTTATGTTGAATAATTAGTTTGATTTGGTGATATTTTGCTAATTTAATCGGTAAAATCATAACTTTTAAGTAATAAATCCAAAAAATTGAGAAATTACCCCAAAAACTGAAACAAAAATTTTGAGTATTCTGGAACTCTCCCAAGAACACCAAAATGTCAGAAAAATTGCCCAAAAATTCCGGATAAATTTTATGAAGAAAAAGATCGATATTTATCGGTTTTTAACCTCTAAAACCAATAAACATCAAAACAAGGTGAAATCACATTTTAAATTGAACTTTTAATTTTTAAGTAATGTTTTTAAATATACATAAATTTATCATGGGCAGGAACAAATTTTTCGAGTATATGACTAATATATTTGACTTTTATCGACTTTCATCTCATAAAATCAATAAACATGCAAAAATTCAAACCAACCTTCAAAATTTTGCATACAATCTGAAGAAAACATTCATGAAACACCATAAAAATTTCATGACCCAAATCAACATTTAACTATTTTTAGTCAATTCTTAACTAAAATACGGCATTTTGACTCGGTTTTCTACCAAAAATCATTAAAAATGGCAAAGTTACTTCATAAATCACCAATATTTACCACAAATCTTTTGAGATCATTAGGTATGCATGCCCCAAAAATTTCGTGCTAAAACCTCTTCTAACACAATTTTTGAGTTTTTATAAATTATCTCATATTTTACTAATATGCTTAAAATCAACATGCAAATTACAAGCCTAAGCTCTGATATCACTTGAAAGATCATAGATCCATATTATACTCTCTAATAAAAATTAAATTATCTCATAATTTATTATTTTAGTGATCTATGTAACATGCATGCAAATATAAAAGCCTAAAAATGAAAGTTAAGGAAAAACAATTTCTTTACATAGATTTTTATGGTAATATGGGCACAAACTAGATCACCTATCTAGTTTGTTCTTGAGCTAAAAAGACATGGATGAACCTCCTTGAAAAACCTTCATAAAGAAAGCCTCCTTCAAGTTGCACCCAAGAACAACACCCAAAATAATCTTACAAATATTAACTAGATACTTGTAAAATTAACCCTTGATAATATTTGTAATATTACTAACACTCTTAGTAATAATATTTTGATTACTAACTTCTTAGTAAATGATGTATAATAATTTTAGAGAGATAAGCAATTTTTGTTCACATGCAAAATGAAGTAATGAAGGAGTGTGCAAAAATGAACAACAAATTGGAGTATACAGGAGGAAGTGGCGGGTGGAGTGAGGGAGTAGTGGAGTGTTGAAATTGTCTTATATTTGTCAATCTTACATTACATATAAAATATAATTATAAGATAACTTGTGGAAGTATCACAAGTAAAGTGAAATGATTGTGTTTATAATCATCCACTATATTACATTTACACGGTCCAATGTCCCATTTACGGGTCCATTTTGGTTCTTATATTTGTCGCACAAATATGTGTACATTTTATTTAAACATCATTTCATGTTTAAATGTGACAGGACAATCGTATACCTATCAAAAATAACCAACTGGCTTTAATTAATATAGCTAGGGAAGGCGGGTCGATCTCCACAGTGAGATGGGAAAATGTCAGCTTTGTCTAAGTTCGTCACGTTAACCAAATTGGGGGGTTTTAAAAGTATTGTTCTAAACTAATGAGAGTAAGAAAGAGAATAAAGCAGAGAAAAGGAATTAACCAGATAGAGAAAGCAGCTAAGACATACGGTTCACCATAATCATTCGGTCAAGTAATCTAGGTCTCAGGTCAATGCAAGTACGGTCTGAGGAGCAGTGAATATCTCCTTTCGGTCTCTATTCGCTATAAAACACAAATAGCTTAGCTTGCGCCCTAACTAGTGCGCTCTATTTTTCGCCACGAGTCTCCCCTTTTCCAACCTTTCGGTCCAGGTCAAGGTTCACTATGATATAAATGCCTAATTGCGTCGACTCAATTAAACAGATACAGATAAATGGAGCAGTTAACAACAAGGACTATACCAGCATTAACCTAATAAATCGATTACTATCCCTTAATAATCATGGATCCCCCTTAGTCTTAGTAAAAGGGAATTAGCTACGCATCATTATTGAATTAACAACAACAACATATAAATAGAGAGAATTAAACATGATAGCAAAACTAATAAGGATTGAAATAGAGTAAAGATGATGGCAATAGAAGAGAGATAGCAAAATAACAGTAAATATGATTAAGGAATTAAAGAGGTATAATAGTACCAATACAAAATCCGAATTCAAGTAGCCAAAGAGTAGAAGAAGAGCCAAAATCCAAGAAACAGTAGACAAAGATAGAGTAAAAGTCAATGAGAGGAGTTACCCAGTCTAGTGTTCTTTTAACATACGAAAATCCTCTCCTAAAGCTAACTTATGGACTAATTACAAAAGCCCATACGAAATTAGGCGGAAAAAAGTCTATTAAAGGATAAACCACTCGATCGAGTGGAAATAAACCACTCGATCGAGCAAATAATCATCAAACCTCTTGATCGAGTGGAAATAAACCACTCGATCGAGTACTCCTTGAAATGTCTTCTCGATTGACTACTCGAACTGCTCGATCGAGTAACTTTCAGTATATAAAGCATTCGATCGACTAGAAAACTAGTCGATCGAGCTATTTAGGCACGTTAGACATTGAAACACCTCCCGAAACCAGCTCACGCGTCTTCCACGTGTTAGATTCCAAGCTCCGGCTCCTTATTCTCCATAAATGCATGCAAATGGGACGATTTAGGCTCAATTTAGCTCCTCTTTGGTTTATTACTGCAATTTACATAAAACGAACCAAAGTAGAATATTCGGGGGTATTTGTAGCTAGATGCTACATAAATAATACAGAAATGCGTGTAAAAATGAGGTAAAAACCTTATATAAAATACACGCATCAAATCTCCCCAAACCAAACATTTGCTTGTCCCCAAGCAAATTATGAATGCAAGTAAGAATAAATAGTGGAACTGGACCAACGCATCAGCTACAAATCACCCACCAAAACCAGTTTAATGCAATAACTAACAAAGTGGCAAATGAGAAGTGCAAACGAATTAAATCAGTGTCTCAAACTTACTGAACCGTCGACCTTGCAAGACTCAAAAGATATCGGACTCTCACGGGTCGCTCATCACTCAAAATTAGGCACAAGGTGAGTATATATGTGAAAGATAGAAAGAAGTAAAGACACTCACCTAACTCGACCTATAAGAGCATGCATGCAGTTAACATGAATAAAGTCTCTACAACCGTACATACGCATTCCAACCATACTAGTGACCAAGACACATGTCGAGGACTTACATTTGGGTAAGTGAGGTAATGAGTAAGAAGGGGCTAAGATGAATTTGGATATGTGGGGTTAATAACCAGGCTAGCAACAACGAATCAAAATTTGAACTGCATCCCAACTTCGTACTCAATATAGCAAAACGAAACAGTGCAAATATCATGCACGCAACTCACGAAACACCAAAAACTCGTCAACTCCCCATAAGATATAAGTAAAACATGGGAGTGAAAATCATTATAAAATTTTTCGTTTCTCTGCACATGATTTTTCTTTCTTTTTCTTCTTGTCTTATTTCGTTTTTCGTTCTCTTTTTTTTTTTTCATTTCATTTTTTCATTTTTCATCCATCATTTTTTTCTTTCATTCCCTTCAATTCTTCCACCAACTTCTGAAAATCAGATAAGAGAAATAACCAAACTGCAGTAAAACATTCCAAACAGCTACTCATTACTAGCTCGGCTAGGGTAGGAAAAATTATAGATAGTAGCTAATAGGACAAAAAGGCAATTTGGCTATGTGAGGCTCATGGGTAGAATTAAATAAAAGGAACTGCCTCTCCTAACATGTGTCACCATCCACAGACCGAATGCATACAGGTATTAAAAAGACTAGACTCATGCTTATGCAAATTGCTGTTACATGCCTTAAAGAGAGTACTACTCACATCCTAAATGAAACCGGTCATGAATGTCACCAGTTTATAAAGCTCTAACCTTAGAATGTAATGTAGCTTGCCGAATGTGAGTCAAGTCTATTCGTTCAGATAAGAGAGAAACAAAAACTCCTAGATCATGCACATAATCATGGCAACTAAAAGTCAAGAATATGCAAGGCTCAAGTAAGGATTCAATGTAGCGTCAAAGTTTAAACGTTCCGACTTAAATTAAACGTGAAAAATTTTTGAATTTGAATTTTATGTAATTTTTTGAATTAAAAGCAACAATGCATGCGAGAATAATTAAACGTGCAAGCGGAAATGCAAGAAAACATGCAGACACAGATATGGATGAATACCTCCCCAAACCAAACCGTACAATGCCCTCATTGTACCAAAAATAGGGAAAGAATGCAAACTGAGGAGAAAAGGATAAGTGGAGTCGAAAAACTTACAAAACGTCGTAAAGAGGGACCTCCCCAAACCGACCATGAACATGGAAGGTCAAAGGAAGTCAAGCAGTAGCTCCTTAGACGTAAACTAGCAGCCGGAAGACGAAACCATTCGATCGAGCAACCTGGAATAGCTCGATCGAGTGAACTGGTAGCTGGAAGGACTCGATCGAGTAAAAGAATCACTCGATCGAGTAAACGTGTTTATGCAACTGGTCGATCGAGTATATATATCACTCGATCGAGTGATTATCACCCCAAAAGTGCTCGATCGAGTAAGAAAACTACTCGATCGAGTGCTGTAACCTGCAAAACACGCATGAAAGCAAGGAAAATACGTAGGATGCATAAAAACAGTGTCTAAAGTTCAACATAAAGCTAAAGAAAAATAAAAAGTTCAACAGAAGTACAATAAAACAGTCAGGGCTGCCTCCCGGAGAGCGCAAGTTTAAAAGGTCCCGCACGACCTTTCTGGCATCAATTAACTAGCGCGTCAAGCTCGTCGAAGTACAAGACTTCAACACGATTTTCTGTTTCATTTGCCTCGTGATAATGCTTCACATATTGCCCATTCACCTTGAACCTACTACCTTCGGAATCTTCGAGCTCCACGGATCCAAATTTGGTAACAGCCGTCACCGTATAAGGACCACTCCACCTAGACTTCAGCTTGCCAGGAAATAATCTCAATCGAGCATTAAACAACACCACCTTTTGCCCAACATGAAACTCCCGAGGTAGAATTCTCTTGTCATGCCATCTCTTCGCCTTTTCTTTATAAATGCGCGAACTATCATAGGCATTAAGCCTAAATTCTTCCAACTCATCTAGCTGCAAAAGACGATTCTGACCACACAACTTAGGATCAAAGTTAAGCTCACGAATTGCCCACCAAGCCTTACATTGGACAGGTAAGTGACATGATTTCCCATAAACTAACCTATAAGGTGATGCACCAATTGGTGTCTTAAAGGCAGTCTGTAGGCCCATAATTTGTCTTCTAATTTAAGACTCCAGTCCTTCCGTGATTTAGAAACTACCTTAGACAAGATCTCTTTCAACTCGCGATTAGAGACCTCTACCTGACCACTAGTTTGGGGATGATACCCCAAACCACGCCGGTGTTGGACACCAACTTTAGACAGAATAGAAGTTAGTTTCTTTTCCTTAAAGTGCATTCCCCCATCACTAATGACGACCCTAGGGACACCAAATCGGGGAAATATGACCTTTTTAAACATTTTTACCACGGTCTTGGCATCACAATGGGGTGAGGCAATTGCCTCAACCCATTTCGACACATAATCTACAGCCACTAAGATGTATCGGTTACCTTTACTAGACGGGAACGGTCCTTGGAAATCAATGCTCCAGACATCGAAAACCTCAACCTCTAAGATACCATTTTGTGACATCTCATGTCTCTTTGAAATATTCCCTGATCATTGGCAAGCATCACAAGCTGAAACAAAAGACTTAGCATCAGCAAACAAAGAAGGCCAATAAAACCAGACTAAAGTACCTTAGCCACGGTGCGCGATGGACCGTGGTGACCACCATATGAAGACGAGTGACAGCCTTCCAGGACTACTTTGGCCTCCCACTGCGGAATACACCGTCTGTAGAGACCGTCTGCACATTCCTTAAACAAGTAAGGGTCATCTCAGAAATACTGCTTAGCGTTATACAGAAAACGCTTTATCTGTTGATGAGAAAGGTCGGCAGCTTGTCACTGACAACGAAGTTAGCTATATCTGCATACCAAGGCTCTTGGTTAACAATAGACGATAAAACAGCAAATAAAGTATCGTCGGGGAAAGAGTCATCAATAGGTAGAGAATCTTCCCCTTCTTGTCGCGTCAGTCGCGACAGATGATCAGCTATAACGTTCTCAGCTCCTTTCTTATCCTTAATCTGCAAATCAAACTCCTGAAGGAGGAGTATCCATCTCAATAGCCGTGGTTTAGCCTCCTTCTTAGCAAGGAGATGCCTCAAAGCTGCATGGTCAAGAAAAAAGAACCTCGACCCGATCAAATAAGAACGAAACTTCTATAAGGCATAAACTACAGCTAGCAGCTCTTTTTCAGTGGTAGTGTACTTCACTTGAGCCTCATCCAGAGTTCGGCTCGCATAGTAGATAGCATTCAAAGCTTTGTCTTTCCGTTGACCTAGAACCGCTCCTAGTGCATAGTCAATGGCATCACACATTATCTCAAACGGCAAGTCCCAGTCGGGAGGCTGTATGATCGGTGCAGAGACTAAAGCTTGCTTTAACCTGTGAAAAGCAGAAAGACACTCATCAGTAAACACAAAAGGGGCATCCTTAAGCAGCAGCTGTGTAAGTGGTTTTGCAAATTTTGAGAAGTCCTTGATAAACCGGCAATAAAAGCCGGCGTGGCCAAGGAAACTCCTCACCCCCTTAACATTAACAGGAGGTGGTAATTGCTGAATCACTTCCACCTTTGCTTTATCAACCTCTATTCCCCTATCAGAAACTAAGTGCCCTAAGACAACTCCCTCGTTGACCATAAAATGGCACTTCTCCCAGTTCAGCACAAGATTAACCTCAATGCAACGCTACAACACTTTCTCAATGTTAGACAAACAGTTAGAAAAATCACTTCCATAAACACTGAAATCGTCCATGAAAACATCCATAATAGACTCAATATACTCTGAAAATATCCCCATCGTACACCATTGGAAGGTGGCAGGGGCATTACATAAACCAAAAGGCATCCTGCGATAAGCAAACACGCCCTGAGGACAAGTAAATGTAGTCTTAGCTTGATCGTCTGGGTGAATAGGGATCTGAAAGAACCCGGAATACCCGTTTAAATAGCAGAAAAACTTATGAGAAGCTAACCTTTCTACCATTTGATCAATAAAAGGAAGGGGAAAGTGATCTTTCTTGGTGGCGGCATTAAGCTGTCTATAATCTATACACATCCGCTAACCAGTCACTACTCGAGTGGGTATTAACTCATTCTTGTCATTCTTGACCACAGCAGTCCCTCTTTTCTTCGGGACCACCTGTACTGGACTCACCCATTTAGAATGACCAACGGAATAAATAATACCTGCGTCGAGCAGCTTCATTACCTCGGCCATCACAACATCCCCGCATCTTCCTGTTCAATCTGCGCGACCCATGCGCCTCGCAAGGTTTGTGATCTTCCTCCAGCTCTATCCTGTGCATACAAATATCGGGACTAATCCCCTTGATATCGTCCAATGAATAACCCAGTGCTTTCCTGTTTTTCTTAAGTACAGCTAATAAAGAAGTTAGCTGATCATTATCAAGCTTAGCACTAACAATGACTGGATGTTGCTCTGCATCGTCTAAGAAGACGTATTTAAGATGAGAAGGAAGAGGCTTACGCTCCGGTACCTTTACCTCAATGGAACAAAGAGTGCTAATCATCTGTTCCACTTGCTCTCCCTCAGCGTCGGTGAGTCCACGCTCATCTAAATCATCTAAAAGCAAATCCATCACAGCGTCATCGTCGTCTGGGCTATCTGCACACTCATTAAAAAGCATAAGAGCTTCTAGTGGGTCCTTCATAAAAGAACCCGACCAGAAGTCATATATAGACTCGTCAATAATATCAACCGAATAACAAGTATCCTCTCTCATTGGCCGTGCCAAAGTACTAGGCAGACTGAATGTGATCGCGTCATCCCCTACTGCAAGAGTCAAACACCCTTGTTTGACATCAATAACGGCCCCGGTTGTACAAAGGAATGGTCTTCCTAAGATAATTGGGGTCCGGGTGTCCTCAGCTATATCTAAAACAATGAAATCAACTGGTATAAAGAGCTTGCCTATTTTCACAGGCACGTCCTCTAAGACACCTAAAGGTCTCCTAACAGATCTATCAGCCATCTGTAGGGTAATGTTACTCACTTTAAGATGACTCATATTCAATTTCTTACAGACAGATAGGGGCATGACACAGACGCTGGCTCCTAAATCACAAAGAGCCTTATCAATAACCACATTGCCTATAATACAGGTAATAGAGAAACTATCCGGGTCTTTCATTTTAGGTGGAGCCTTATTTAAAAGAAAATTACTAGACTCTTCCATAAATGAAACTGTCTCAAATTCACTTAAATCTCTCTTACGCGTCACAATATCTTTCATAAACTTAGCGTAAGTAGGTACCTGGGTAACAAGTTTGGTAAAAGGGACAGTTACCTGGAGATTCTTCACAATGTCCATAAACTTACCGTACTGTTGCTCGATCTTTGCGTCCTTCAGACGACCTGGGAAGGGCACTCTGGTAGCAATGAGTGGCCCCGCGACTTTCTTTTTACCTTTATCAGTGCGTGACGTCTCCACGGCAGGGGAAGATGAGACGGTAGCGGAATTAGATAGTAAAATAGGATTTCCGCTGCTTCTAGTACTCGATCAAGTACTTTTACCACTCGATAGAGTGGTTTCACGTTGGGAAATACTCGATCGACCATTTTCTTCACTCGATCGAGTGATCTCCTTTTCTGGCTTACTCGATCGATCAGTTTTATCACTCGGTCGAGTGATTTCTTCAGCAATTTTACTCGATCGAGTAAAAATATCACTCGATCGACGATCTTCAATTTGCGCACTTCTCGATCGACCACTATTTTCACTCGATCGAGTGATAAGATGAATTATTTCACTCGATCGAGTAGAAAATTCAGTCGATCGAGTGTCTGGACAACACGCAGCAAGGATTTCGTCCAAAAACTCATCCATATCATCCTCCGGGGTATCTTCAGCTATCAAAACCCCGTCTTCTAGTACTTTTGGCCCCTCATGAATAAGGCCAATTTGGAGATTCGTTGTATTAACCGGATCGCATGTCGGTAGAAGTTTGGCTTGGTCTTTCGCGAGTGTTAATTGCGCGACTTGTTCTCTCAATTCCACTATGACGGTTTCATTCCTATTGCACTTCTCCCCAAACTGTTGTGTCAAGTTCAACATCAAGGATTTAAGTTCGGCAATTTCCTCATTTGCAGAAGGAGAGACCGGTTGTTGCGCTGGCATAGAAAGAGTAGAAACATTCTTCATTTCTTCATACAGTTGAGAAAAAGGGACTCCTTGCTTATATTTCTGATAAGCAAGTACTCGCTCTATACTTGCCAGACACTCAATAGGGTCATGCCCTTCCATGCCACATCTACCACATATATCCACGTGCTCAGTAATCGAACAAACCTGTGCACTCTCACTTATAGCTTCTGTAATCTCCACATTACCTAGACTTTTGCTAGGACCTTCCAGTGCAGCAGCTGCCAATTCATTAACTTGCTCACTACCTTGGGGATTTCCATATTCAGAGACATGAATAACCATCTCCTCAATGAGATGCCACCCCTGGTCATCTTCAACATTCTTCGTGAATCTCCCCTTAGCTACACTATCAAGAATGGCTCCCTGGCTCCGATATAGTCCGTTGTAAAACTGAGTACAAAGGAACCAACGTTTGAACCCGTGATGAGGCATAGAACGGACAAACTTCTTGAACCTAGTCCAAGCCCCATTCAAATCTTCAGTAGATGGCTGCTCAAAAGAACTAGTCTGAGTTCTCAAGGTATTGGTGCGATGCGGTGGGAAATATCGCCTGTAAAAGGCCAAAGCAAGGGAACTCCAGTTGGTTACACCGGCTGCCTCCCTATCTAGATCTCTCAACCGTTCCCGGGCATCATCAGTTAAATAAAAGGGAAAAAGAGCTCCCTTAACTTTGTCCTCTGTCACCCCAGCAGAAAGAGGAATGGTAGAGCAATACTCAAAATGACTCTATATGCCTGCATGGATCTTCTTCAGGTACCCCCCTAAAGAGATTTCTCTCTACCAGCTGTATGTAAGATGGGTGGATTCCAAAGTTTCCCGGATCAGTAATGGGTAATAGGAAACCTTTTGGAAGCGAATCCACATTAGGCTCTAAATGGCTGGCTATATTAGGCATTCTGGCAAATAGACTTTACAAAGCAAACAATTAACCTGCAAAACTAATCAAAAACTTTGCAGAAATGAGATCAGCCTCAAGGAATAAATTCCTTGAGACAAGAAACAAACTTAAATAAAGCAACAAAATTACACCACCTCCCCAGCAACGGCGCCAAAATTTGACAGGACAGTCGTATACCTATCAAAAATAACCAACTGGCTCTAATTAATATAGCTAGGGAAGTCGGGTCGATCTCCACAGGGAGATGGGAAAATGTCAGCTTTGTCTAAGTTCGTCACGGTAACCAAATTGGAGGTTTTTAAAAGTATTGTTCTAAACTAATGAGAGTAAGAGAGAGAATAGAGCATAGAAAAGGAATTAACCAGATAGAGAAAGCAGCTAAGACAGACGGTTCACCATAATCATTCGGTCAAGTAATCTAGGTCTCAGGTCAATGCAAGTACGGTTTGAGGAGCAGTGAATATCTCCTGTCGGTCTCAATTCGCTTTAAAACACAAATAACTTAGCTTTCGCCCTAACTATAGTGCTCTATTGTTCGCCACGAGTCTCCCCTTTTCCAACCTTTCGGTCGAGGTCAAGGTTCACTATGATATAAATGCCTAATTGCGTCGACTCAATTAAACAGATACAGATAAATGCAGCAGTTAACAACCAGGACTATACCAGCATTAACCTAATAAATCGATTACTATCCCTTCATAATCATGGACCCCCCTTAGTCTTAGCAAAAAGGAATTAGCTACGCATCATTATTGAATTAACAACAACAACATATAAATAAAGAGAATTAAACCTGATAGCAAAACTAATAAGGATTGAAATAGAGTAAAGATGATGGCAATAGAAGAGAGATAGCAAAATAACAGTAAATATGATTAAGGAATTAAAGAGGTATAATAGTACCAATACAAAATCCAAATTCAAGTAGCCAAAGAGTAGAAGAAGAGCCAAAATCCAAGAAACAGTAGCCAAAGATAGAGTAAAAGTTAATGAGAGGAGTTACGCAGTCTAGTGTTCTTTTAACATACGAAAATCTTCTCCTAAACCTACCCTATGGACTAATTACAAAAGCCCATACGAAATTAGGCGGAAAAAAGTCTATTAAAGGATAAACCACTCGATCGAGCAACTAATCATCAAACCTCTCGATCGAGTGGAAATAAACCACTCGATCGAGTACTCCTTGCAATGTCTTCTCGATTGACTACTCGAACTGCTCGATCGAGTAACTTTCAGCATATAAAGCATTCGATCGACTAGAAAACTAGTCGATCGAGCTATTTAGGCACGTTGGACATTGAAACACCTCCCGAAACCAGCTCACGCGTCTTTTAAGTGTTAGATTCTAAGCTCCGGCTCCTTATTCTCCATAAATGCATGCAAATGGGACGATTTAGGCTCGATTTAGCTCCTCTTTGGTTTATTCCTGCAATTTACATAAAACGAACCAAAGTAGAATATTCGGGGGTATTTGTAGCTAGATGCTACATAAATAGTACAGAAATGCGTGTAAAAATGAGGTAAAAACCTTATATAAAATACACGCATCAAAATGCGTCCAATTAATTTCATCCAAATCACTTTGTAAATATACGTGTGCCTCTACACATATTATTTACGTACTAATATTATTCACATTAATAAATTAGTACAATTTTAGCGAATTAATAATTAATTAACTATAACCCGTCTCATAAAATTTATTATCTTAATTATCGCGTAATTAAATAATAACTTCCGCTCCTCGAGTTCGCAACTCGAAATCTCTCTAAAATAATCGACTAACCTTTTAGTCTATAAATCAAGGGACTAAATAAATTGTATCTCATACAATTAATTAATTATCAATTGGGGTTCGTTCCTATAGGTGTGACCGAAAGGGGTCAGTTGATCACCGCCGTCTCACGACAATAACGTCAAACTCTAGTTAGCCAACCGTTATCGATTTACGTTAATCAACTGACGAGGACCAAATAATTAAATATCCTGATGATATTCCTTTAATGAGATTTATTATGTAAACGCACTATTGTAGAGGACACTAGCTCCAACATGACAGTGGTACCCCGCATATTCTGAACATTGCTTATTTGACCGCCGAGCTCTTGCACACACATGGGACGGGCTCTTTGGCTACTCTAGTGGCTGGCGGACTAGTCTCCCATATTGCCCGCCAGCTTATTCCCGATTTCCCTCGTGGCATGGTCCCTATAGGACATGAGCTCACCTGTGGCCCTGACAGCTGTAGTTACATGGACATTCCGTATATGGAGTCCGTCAAATGGCTCTTATCTGACCGTACGTGGAAGATCTCCATGTACCCTTCTATGACTTTACCTTGCACCACCTTACCCCCTTTGCTACCTCTTCCCCGCGTAGAGGGAAGATAACGTCGCCCACTTATCCCCTCCTACCTTATGGAGTATACCATTCCCGCTCCTAGGCAGCAGCGGAATGCTCCCACTGCTAGGGAGCAGGGCCAGTCTTCTCGGGCCCCACATACATCTCCGCGCACTACACCCTCCACTACTGAGACTCAGCCTGGACCACAGTCGGTCTACTCGGCCCACTTTTTTTGTCCGCCTCCTTTTAACACCCCATCGGTCATGGATCAGGCGGGGCGGGTTGACCTTCTACTTGACATGTGCAGGCGTATAGCTAGGATGGAGCTCAACCAAGCCTTAGCCGACTTTCCTGTCTACGATCGCTATGCTCGTGCCGGATGGTTGCCACCAGCTGGGTGGCCACATCCGTCCTACTACCGCTACCTTGATGACGGTTACCCTCACCCTGCTACTACGGAGGACACAGCTGGGGTGGAGGAGAGGTACCGGGCCGAGCTCTATTCACGTTCTCGAGCTAGGGAGGAGGAGGACGCCGACTACAAGGCGGGCGATGACTAGTAGCAGCTGGCTACGACCTCCCATGTTGTTGGCTGATTTAGGGAGGTCTTTTACATGCCTTATCTTGTGAGTCCTTTTCCTTCTTTGTATTATTTGTATTTTATCTCGTTTTGCGTCCCCCTTCTCCTGTATATTTTGCTGCTACTGGTGTTTGCTGATCACAATGAGGGCATTGTGTGATTTGGTTTGGGGAGGGTATGCATCTGTCTGTTTGCATCCATTTGCATGTTTGTCGCATTTTTATTTACATGTTTATTGCATTTTTATTGCATTTCCGTTTGCATTGTTTTTCCTTTTCCATAATAAAAAAAAAAACAAAAATCAAAAATTGAAAAAAATTGAAAAAATTGAAAAAATACAAAAACATGTTTTTCTTTTGCATATTAGGTCGAGTCGGAACGGTAGTATTTCAATGATGATATTACGCTACATTTTGTTTTGCCTAAGCCTTGCATAATTGACATGTTGTTAGTACAGTCTTATATGCATGATCCACGAGTTTTTGTTAAAATTCCTGCTGAACATTAGACTTGACTTTGAATTTTGGCAAGCTACCTATAATTTCTAAGGTTTAGAGCTTATAAACTGGTGACATTCATGACCAGTTCATGTAGGAATGTGAGTAGTTACTCCTTATAAGGCATGTTACATCAAATTGCATAAGCATGAATTTAGTCTACTTAGTACCTGTATGCATTCGGTCTGTGATTGGTGACACATGTTAGGAGAGGCAGTCCCCTTTATTTCTTTTTACCCATGAGCTTTACATAGTCAAATTGCCTGTTTTGTCCCATATAGCTACAATCTATAATTCTGCCTACCCTAGCCGAGCTAGTAATGGTAGCTTGTTGGGAATGTTTCACTACAATGTGGTTATATCTGGTTTGAGAAGTTGGTGGAAAATTTGAAGTGAATGAGAAGAAAGAAAAAAGAAAACAAATATTGAAAAAAAATTCATTGAAAAAAAAAGAGGTTGAAAAAAAAAGAAGAAAGATAGAAAAATCATATGCGGAAAAATGGAAGATATTGTGTTGATGATCTATACTCCCACGTTTTATCTATATCTTATGGGGAGTTGACAATTTTATGGTGGATTGTGAGCTGAGTGCATCTAATTTCAACTATTTTGTATTATTAAATTGAGTATGAAGTTGGAATGTTGATTAATTTTGGTATTCGGTTGTTACTAGCTTTGCTTTTAACTCAATTTTCCCAAATTCATTTCAGCCCCTTCTTACCCATTACCTCACTTACCCCAAATGTAAGTCCTCGGCATGTGTCTTGGTCATTTGAATGGTTGGAATGCATATGTACGATTGTAGAGATTTTATTCATGTTAGACTGCATGCATGTTCTTATAGGTCGCAGTTACGTAAGTGTTATTTATTTTTCTATCTCACATTATATCTTACCACATGTTTAAATGAGTGATTGAGTGACCCGTGAGAGTTCATTATGATAAGTCTTGCAAAGTCGAAGGTTCAGCAGTTTTTAACATATTCATAATTCGTTTGCATGACTCATCTTGTTAATTGATTGTTGGTTGTTGCATTAAAATTGTTTGGGCATTTCACTTTGTAGTTAGCTCTGAGATTGAACTTGTTCCATTAGTTAGTTTAGGTAGAGTCTAGAGCTTTCTTGGGGACAAGCAAGGGTTTGGTTTGGGGAGGTTTGATGCGTGCTTCATTTACATGTTTTATCTTGTCATTTTACACGCATTTCTATGTCATTTTGAGTAGCGTAAGCTACTATTCTCCTTTGTTTCGGTTACTTTGGGTCGTGTTATATTTCATTTAGGTTTTTGACCCAAAGTGGTGAAGAATAAGCCAAAACCGTCCCCGGAGTTGCATTTTGGATACTAGTAAATTTAGAGCTCAAAAACGGTCGTCTTGGAATGCGTGTTGGGTGCATGGAAGTGCGTGAGGAAGAGGCTACACGCTGCCAGTTGCTGAAAAGTCGATCGACTGCCTTATATGGTCGATCAACTGGCTTTGCCCTTTGAAGTGGTCGATCGACTATTCATCTGGTCGATCGACTGTTACTGTTCATTAGGCGATATTTTTAAGTTAATTATCTCGGTCCATTTTGTTTCGTGTTTAATAATTTCCTTATTTAAGAGGAACTTAGGAAAACATATTAGGTCATCAAATTTACATAGTAAACAGTTTTCACGTTGCTTTGCTTTAGCTTTTTGGATCTGAATTTGTAATCTTTCTCTTCCTTTCATTCGGTAATTCAATTAACCTTTGTTCTTCAATTATATCTCTCTCTTTAATTCTTTTGCTCTTTTCGTTAATTCTCTTTTACATCTTATGTTCAATCGCTATTCTCGTACTTCCATCATGTTCAATTTAATTATCGCTGTCGTTGTTATTGTCGCGTTTAGTTCAATCATGCATAGCTAATTTCCTTATGCTAGGATTTAGAGGAGCCACGATTTTATGATAATTATGTTAGGGTTTTTGATCTAGCCTTTTACTCTTTCTGTTTCGTTAATCATAGCACTTAATTGCGGTTTAATTGATTAAATGCATGTGATTAGTTGACCATATTGTTGACCCTTGACCTAGATCGAAAGATTGGAAAAGGTAGAGACTTGCTATGAACATTAGACTGATCTAATTAGAGCGAAAGCTATATAAGACTTCTAGGGAGAATAGTGGATCGAAAGGACCTATTCTTTACCCTTCAGACCGTATTTGTGCTAGTTATTTGACCTTACTCAGGATCGTCATAATCGTGGTGAACCGATTATCCTAGCTATTTCTCCATATATTTTTATATCAATTACTTTTATTATTTGTTTTCTCTCTGTTGCTTTAGTTTTAGAAACCAATCAAAACAAACCCCCAATTCGGTTACTCAGACAGACTTTAGTTAAGCAAATAGAACACAATTGTCTTCCCGTGGATACGATGCTGACTTCCTCTACTGTATTAGTTTAGGCCAGTTGGTTTATCTTTGATAGGTGTGCGATTTAGCCTATCAATGTTGTTACTTGTTATGCGGAGAATGACCGAGTCTATGCCTATCAGCAGCATAGACAAGGTCGTTATGGTTCTCAAAGTTAGGGTTGCCCAAACTGTTCTCCACTCCCGTCGAAGAATTACTATGTGCCGCCACATCCGATGCAGTAGCAAGGCTTTCAAAACCCTTCATTTTCTTTTCCGCCGCAGCAAGTTCCTCCCTCTACTATCAACAAGGAAGAGATTACTGAATTGAAGTCGTTAGTGATGACACTTGGACTTCAAGTGCAAGAATTTGATAAATCTAGAGAAGCTTATTTCAAGAGATTTGAGTCTCGACTAGCTCAAGTAGCTGCCGAGTTGGATTTTAGGCAATCAGAGACGATATGTGCTATCTGTACCGAAAGCGGTATTTCCTATGAAGGACCTGAGTTGCCTATTGACGATGATGATATGTATGACTCAGAATTCGAAGATTTAGTTGAAAATGAAGCATCATAGGAAGACTTTTGCACTGTATATCAACAAAAATTAGATCGAAGTACCTACAACGTTCGATCGAATGACTTATATGAGGAAGTGTTCGATCGAACAGCTTACACTAGTCGATCGAACAGTTTGTATGAGGAAAACCTCGATCGAACACCCTACACTGTTCGATCGAGCACTACTGAGGAAGAAGACCTCGATCAAACAATCAACATTGTTCGACCGAGTAGTTTTGGTGAAGAAATACTTCGATCGAGTACTATTCATTCTCGATCGAATTATTTGGCTATGAACAGTGTTGACTCATCATTTATGCCTATCCCGAATGACGGTAAGAAAATTATTGAAGACCAATCCTATCCAATTGGAGGTAATGCTATTCCTTTTATTTATCCTGATGGGGTTCCTTATAATCCTTCCGTTATATCATATATTGCTATTAATTTCACGCCTCCGCCCCAGTTTAGGAGCAAGTTGGAGGAAGATCGTCTTGTTTCTTCTTATACAGGTCTTGACAGGTTAGAAGACCCGGGAGTAGGATTTGAAGAATCCATCCCACAAAAGAAGAGGGCCCGTGACAAGGCCAAGGAAGTTGGTGGCGTGATTGATGCTGTAAAGAGCCGCTATTCTTCCGATGCTGTGCTATGGTGGCAAAAAGTAAAAATCATGGATGCTGAAGGGACTGCATTCAGTTAGAAGCCTTATTGTTGGCCATTAGTTTGCGTAGGTGGATGAAGATAAGAAGGTCGAGCTGGGACCTATCTGAAACTAGCGCTGACAGGGAGGCAACCCGGAATTAAATGTTTTTTATTTGGAGTTTTAAGTCATTCTTTTACTCAGTTTTGTGTGCTTAATAATTAGTTTTATCAACGATAGACTGCGAAACATTCTAGACTTGGTTTTGGTAGCATTTGTGGTCGCTATTTGCGTATCTGCAGGTGCAATCCTACCTTTTATTTGCGCATTTAGTGTTGATCCGACGACAACGACCTCCCATGTTGCTGGCTAGTTTGGGGAGGTCCGTCTATGTCACTCTATTTTGTGAGTTTCTTAGCTCATTATCTCCTTCATTTCCTTTAGTTTGCATTTTCCCTTTCCCATTTTGCTGCTATTGTTAGTTGTTGAGTACAATGAAGGCATTGTACAGTTTGGTTTGGGGAGGGTATATGCATCCATATCTATGTCTGCATATTGTTTTTATTGTATTACTGTTTCACGTCTATTGCATTTCCGTATGCATTGTTATTTTATTTCAAAAAATCCAAAACCATAAAAATTCAAAAATTTAAAAATAAAAAATTTCACGTTTATTTTTGCATTTAGGTTGAGTCGGAACAGTAGATTTCAATAATGAAATTGTACTACATCTAGTCTTATGACCTAAGCCTTGTAATTTTAACATCTTTTAGCATGGTCATTTTGTATAATTTACGAGTTTTTGTTTAAATTAGATGGACGAATAGACTTAACCTGATATTTTGGCAACCTACTTATAAATTATAAGTTTTAGAGCCTTATAAACAGGTGTCATCCATGACCAGTTTCATGTAGGATTTTGAGTAGTTACTCCTTGCATAACATATAACATCAATTTGCATAAATATGAAATTGATTTTCTTATTGCCTGCATACACTCGGGTTAGTGGCGGTGTCAGCGTGTCACATGTAGGGCAGGTGCTTACATACCCCTATATTTCATTGTTACCCATTAACTCCACATTAGCCAAATTTGCCTTTTTGACCCCTTAACTACATCCAAAATTTAGGCTGCCTTGTCAAGCTAGTTTAGTGTTTGTTTTTGCGGGTATATTGCTTATTTTGTCAAATTTGGTTTGTTTTGAAATGTTGGGAGTTGGTAGTTTTGGAGAAGGAGAATATTGAAAAAACGAAGTCGGAAAAAAGAAACAATCGAAAAATAAAGAAAAAAATATGAAAAAGAAAAGAAAAGGAAGAAAATTTGAGAAAATTGAAGAGAATGGAAATTATTTCACTCCTATGTTGTTATTTAAATTATATGAGGAGTCGATTGCTTTTAGATTAGTGAGTTTTATGCCGAATTTTGGCAATTGTGCTTAAGTTTTTAGATGGATTAGAAGTGGGTGTTGTCATATTGGTTTTGTCTAGGTTGTCAGTGATGTGACCATAATTGGCGCATATTTAGCCCCTGAATTACCATTGTTTCCATGCTTTTTAGTGCCTATTTGGGTCATTTCTTATCTTTAGTTCTTTGTTTTGCATATTCTTTGAGATTTTGATCCCTTGGTAGGAAAGGAGTAAGAATCTTGCATTTTCATGGCAAAACGAGGCTAAATTGATTGTATTCAATGACCAAGCATCAAGAAGAGACAAGACTAGAAGGCCTTTGTAGAAGAGCAATGTTGAGAAAGGATCCTTGCGTCCCCAAGGAAATCCCCAAGGAATTTATGAAGAAAAGGGAAGAAAAGAAGAAGAATTGACGCTGACCAACAATCCGAACGGATTGCAGACAATCCGTCCGTCCAGCCAGCACAATCCGAGCGTCCCTCCTTGGAATCCGCTCGGATTCCCCCTCAACAATCCGAGCGTCCCTCTCCTGAATCCGCTCGGATTGCACAGCCCAAATCCGGTCGTCCCGACTCTAATCCGCACGGATTCCTGCACAGCACGGATTTCATTCTTCAAGCTACGAAAAGAGAAGCCCTTCTCTCAGAAAATACCGGGTCCTCCTTGCTCAACTTAAAAAGTGTAATTACTAGTTTAGCCCTTAGTTAACCCTAATGCATCCTCCCTAATTTTCACTATAAATACCCCATTAGGCTAATTAGAGGGGCATGTTCTTCTTCTCAATAATTAGTGTAGTTAATATCAATCAAATCTCTTTTCAATATTGTAATCAAGTATTAATCAAGTTTTAATCCAAGTTTTAGTTCTTTAATCTCTCTCTTGTTCTTCCTTTATTTTGGGTAATTGAAGATTATTTGGGTTATTATTGGGAGATTGACAACCTCTCAATCTAGGATACAAGTACTTCTATTATTGTTGCTTTATTATTGGAATCATTAGTAGGTATAATCTCTTAATCCCTTTTTAATTATTGTTAATTACTTTCATTTATTCATCATGTTTCATATTGTTGGTATGATTGACAACCTTGCTAGCATGATCAACATGATAATGAGTGAGTAGTCTCTTAGCTAGGGTTTAATGGGTGATTAGGGGAAACCAACATGGGGAATGATTCATGCTTAAATCAATATGCTTTCATATCCTATTTGCTTGCTTGTTTTGATCTTAATACATGCACATGTTATATTTGATGAAATGCTAAGCCTATGAATCCTTGCATTTACTATCATCTTCTATCTTTTCAATGAGACTTGTAAGACATAACCCAACTCGAGTCTTGTTAGACCATGCATGTGTTGAGTAGGAAAGATTAAGTCGACTTGTAGGTGTTGTACAATCTAATCGATTCGGCTCCGGGACCCAAACTTTCCTAGGATTGTAAGATATAACCCAACTCAATCCATCACAACAATAATTGCTTGCTTATAATTTGAGAACATGTTTGTATGATCATATCCCATGATTCCCCTATGATCCCATGACACCCTAGTGCCTTTAATCAATTGTTTACACCCCTTTTTATTCATCTTGCTTGTTTATTTTCATTGCTATTCTAGTTTAGTAACCTTCTACACCAACTCAATTTGTGACACCCCCTATACACTACTAGTTACAATAGAATTCTCATTTCAATACCCGTCCCTTGGGATCCGACCTTTACTTGCCTCTTTACTAATTGTAGAGTTGTTTGTGAAGTATAAATTGTGTTTTGTATCGACCATTGACCAACGACCACATATACTTAATTGTGAACACGAAATGGCCTCGATAAAAAATGGCGCCGTTGCCGGGGACGGTGTTTAATTGATTTAAGATTTCTTTTTATTGTTATTAGTTGTGTCTTTTTCACCTTGGGGAAGTAAAAACTCCTCAAGGTTTGTTCTAATTGTTTTCGAGTTGTTTGATATTTTGCATGTCTAGAAGGTTACAAAGTGATTTGTTACCTTTTGACCGTGAAATCGAAAGAACCTTGACGAATAATAGGAGACTTGTTAGGAGGAATTTGAGAGGTGTTGGTGAAGTTGTTCAACCCACTAGTGAGTTTGTCAATCCTTTCGCAATAGAAGGAGAAGAAAACCCATTACACAATATCCCACAAAATCCACCTACAATGCCTAAATTCTCGTCACACTCTATACCCACCGAGGAGAATCTACCAAATGGTACTCCTACACCGCAACATCTCACCGGTAATTTTATTGCCAAGTCCGCCTTCATCCAACTAGTTGAGAGGAGCCAATTCGGGGGAATGCCTAGTGAGGACCCTCATTCTCATATGGAAACCTTTTGCGATTATTGTGATGCTATCTCTCAAACGGGCGTGACTCAAGACCAAATTAGATGGGTCTTATTTCCTTTTTCGTTAATCGGCACCGCAACGCAATGGTTGAAGGGCCTTGATAAGGCCACCCTTGGAATAGATTCTTGGAAGAAGTTGGCTCTAGCTTTCTACAAAAATTCTACCCACCGGAAAAGACTAACATGCTAAGAGCTCAAATTACGGGTTTTAAGCAAAGGGATGAAGAATCTTTGTATGAAGCTTGGGAGCGGTTCAAAGGCGTTTGTCGCTCATGTCCTCACCATGGACTTAGCGAATGGTTTTTAGTGCAACAATTTTGGAACGGTTTATATGAAGATTCAAGGAACATTCTCAATATGGGATCAAATGGAATGTTCACCGAAGTTGATGACAATCAAACATGGAACAAGATTGAGGAAATGGCGGTCCATAATTCACAATATAGTAGACCTCGCAAGGCTACTAGAGGAGGAAAGCATGAAGTGGACTCCGTTACTCAATTGGGTGCTCAACTTAGTGCTCACATTGACACAATCAACTTGAAGTTTGAACAAGCTATGGCTAGACTTGAGGAAAACTCAAAATCATCAAAGCATCATGTCAATGCCATGACGGCATCCTCATCAATCCCAAGTGGGATATGTGAGAATTGTGGAACTTTGGGTCATGACCCAAGTGAGTGTAGGGGAACAACCGAACAAGTTAATGCTTTCCAAGCTTACAAAAGTGGTACCCCTTATTCAAATTTTTACAATGAAAACACCAAGTTCCATCCAAATCTCTCATACAAAAGCCAAAATGTTCAAAACCCTCAAACAACATACACTCCACCACCCATGAGAAACCAAAATCAAAGACCCTTTTACAATCAAAACCAAGGTTACCAAAATCAAAATCCATACAATCACCAAAATGACCAAGGTTTTGATGTCCAAAAAGCGGTCCTCCAAATGCAAAAGAATCAACAAGAATTTTTCACTCAAATGCAAAAAGATAGCCAAGCAAAAGACACCACCATCAACAACATTCTAGCTCACACCAAGATGTTGGAAACACGATTGACTCAACTAGCATCTTCAAGCTCACAAAGACAAAAGGGGCAATTACCACCTCAAAGTAATCCCCCTAGACATGAAACGGTTAGTGCCATTCACTTGAGAAGTGGTACAAGATATGAAGCACCGAAGGAGCAAGTTGAGGATGAAGTTGTGCAAGCTAGTGAAAAGGAAGAAATTGTGCAAAGCCCCAAAGAAGGGGAATCATCAAAAGAAGAAAGTTCAAAGAAAAATGAAGACAAGGCCAAAGAGAAGGAGCCCATTGTGATTAGACTTCCTTTTCCAAGTCGTCAAGCCAAGCCCAAATTTGATGATCAACTTGGGAAGTTCATGGAAATTGTGAAGAATTTAGAAGTCTCAATTCCTTTCACGGAATTAATCAATAACGTACCGGCCTATGCGAAGTACATGAAAGACATCCTCACAAAGAAGAAGTCGATCCGGAAACTTGAGACTATCGCCTTCACTAAGGTGAGTAGTGCAATACTTCAAGGGAGTTCACCTCCAAAGTTAAAGGATCCGGGAAGCTTCTCAATACCGTGTACCATTGGCGACACGACGATCAACAAAGCCTTATGTGATCTAGGGGCTAGTGTGAGTGTCATGCCATACTCGGTGAGTAAAAGGTTGGGAATGGGAGAGCTTAAATGCACCAATATCACACTCCAAATGGCCGATAGATCGACGAAGACACCATTAGGGATATGGGAAGATGTCCCCGTGCGAATTGGGAAGTTTTTCATCCCGGTGGACTTTGTCATTGTTGATATGGAGGAAGATTCCAACATTCCAATCATCTTAGGAAGACCTTTCCTACACACCGCGGGTGCGGTGATTGATGTGAAACATGGAGAGCTCACTCTAGAAGTGGGAGATGAAAGCATAACTTTTAATCTTGACAAAACCATGAGAGCTCCTCGTTTACATGAGCCATGTTTCATGATTGATCATTATAGCCGAAAAGATGAAAGGAAGAAATCGGAACTCCAATGGAGGAAGAAAATTGAAGATGCTCCATTCAAAGAGCAAGTGAATTGTGACAAGGAGAGCTTGCAAAGCTCATCAAAATCAACCAAGGAAGAAGAGGATGGCCTCATTGGCCAAGAGAAGAAATTGGGAGAGTTGTCTCCATCTAAGCAAGAGATTTTCAATGATCAACTCAATGAAGTTTGTGGTCTTTGGGACGACGAGTTTGAAGGGATTTTTAATCCCTACATTGGGCATGCCATCGATCATGATCAACAACAAGAACCACGGTCTATTGAGGACCTCTACCACAATAATGAACAAGCTTTTGATTACTTCTTCAAGGTGTTGAGCAACATCAACAACACCTTGAACATGCCCCCTTGACATCTCATCAAGAATGAGAGTTTGGTGGAGTCCTCCCTAAACCACCACTTGTAAATATTTCTAACTCCCTAACTTACATTTCAATTCTTGTATTGCATTTTTTGTCATTTTTGGATTTTTATTTACTTTGATCAAAATAATTGTCATGTAAGAGAGAAGTGAGGGAGGGACTAACGACTTCAATTGATGTGTAGTGCTTTACCTTAGTGTGGGGATGGGAATTGCCTAGGCTATTCATGCCTTAGTAGTACCCCCACAATGAAGAACACAAGAAATGAAGAAGGATGGAAGAATGGTAAAGGGAAATGCATTGTGCACGAATGAAATGAATCCGGGTACAAAGGACCAGAATCCGAGCGGATTGTACCAAATCCGCCCGTCTTCAAAAATCCGAGCGTCCCGACCAAAAGACGCCCGTCTGAGCGAGCCGAAATTGAAAATTTCTTGATCGTAGAAGAATCCGAGCGGATTTCGAAAGACGCCCTCTCATAGAATCCGTCCGTCTTGTGAAGAAGACGCCTGTCTTTGCAAAAGAAAACAAAGAAATTTCTCCGGACTGAAATCCGTCCGTCCCGCAAAGAAATCCGCCCGTCCCATCACAGAAGAATCCGCCCGTCTTTAGGCGAGCTTCTGAAAATTTTAAAGCTGCAGAATCCGCACGGATTGGGCCTAATCCGCACGGATTGCCCCTGCGTTTTCGAAAATTTCGACTTCTTCAAATACCCTCCCACCTTCATTCCTTCATTCATTCATTCATAAACACTACCCTAAACATCAAAACCCTCATCCTCTCCATCACAAAAATAAAAACCCTCAACAAAATCCACCAAAATCAAATCAAACCATCCTTCAAACAACAAATCAATCACTCCATCTTCAATAAAAATCAAAACCAAGAACAAAATCTTCAACCTTTGAGTCGATTTTTGTTTTCATAAAGGCAAAGCCTTTCACCTTCAAATCGATTTGGGCATTCTACAAATTGAAGATTTTTTATTCTTTTCTTGGTTAGTTCATCAAATGGCAAGGACAAAGGGTGCAACAAAGGCAACAAAGGCACCAAAGGCAAAGGCTCTCTCTCAAAGGCAAAAAGCTCTCCAAACAAAGAAAGCTTTGGCAATGGTGGTATCAACACCAAACTTGGAAGTGCAACAACAACAACAAACTTCTATGGGAGCATCACCTTCTACTCCGGTAATCGATCAACTCTTGCATTATCCGGAGGTAACTTTTATTTCCGATACCCATAGAAAGACATTTGCCAAGTTTGCTATGAAATCAATTCAATCCACCAAATTCATATGTAAAGATGCTTTGGAGAAATTGGGTGTTCTTGAACAAACAAAAGCCTTTTTCAATGCCATGGGTTTGAAGAAATTGTTTGAAACAAAGGAATTGACATACCCTTCCCTTGTCTTGGAATTCTTAAGTTCTTTAAAAGTCACCAAAGTTGAAGATAGGGAAAATCTTGAGTTTCGTCTAGCTAACATTAGTAGACGCATTACCTTTAAGGAATTAGGTGAAATTTTGGGTCTTAGCGATGAATCGAGATATCTTAAGCATTATGGAAAGTATGACCCCAAGCCTCTTTGGGAGGCAATCTCCGGGAAGAAATTTGATGATTTTCATGCTTGTCGTGCTCTTTTGGTCCATTATCCGGGCATAAGAGTATGGCATAAAGTTGTGGGAAATACCATAATTGCTAGGAAAGACACCAATCATTTCACAAGACTTGATTTTATTCTCCTTGAATCGGCTTTGAATGTCGGAAGAATCCATACCAAGCCTTTCAATTCTTTGAGGCTATTGGTTGATAGATGGCTCCATGTTGATAGTGGGAAGAAGGGTACGACCGTTATTGTTAATGGCGGCCTAGTCACGGTCCTAGCTAAGCACTTTGATCCTAATTTCAATAAGGATAAGAAGTACAAAGCAAAGGAAGGTGGCCATCTTATTAATATGCACATTATGATTAACAAGTTGAAGTGGGTTGCCCATAACCCCCTTGACACTAAATATGGATGGCTAACTAGTGAAGCTAGATCGTTCACCTTACCCTCGAAGATTTGTCGCCTAAGTGTCCACCGGACCAACTATCTACTTCCCCTATCCGAAGAAGCCGAGTACATCATTCAACAACAAAAGGGTGATCATGAAACCCCCTCCTCTTCCATTGTTATACCGCCTTACCCCTTTGTGTATGAAGAGTTCAAACCGGAAGGAGTTGAAATTGGGAAAGACTATGTCACTCTTCTTATGCAAGCCATGCACAAGCAAGCTTATGAAGATCGGAAGAATGCATATTTGGCTCAATATCCTCCCCTCCTACATTTAGCTAGGCAAGGACTCCTTGATCCATATTGTCCTTTGCCTAGTTGGGCGGATAAAGAAGCCTTGTTTCCGGGTGCATCTAGGGACGTGGTGGAAGACAATGAGGTTGTTGGAAATGGTGAAGAAATTGATGATAATATTGAGGAAGAAGCAAAAGGAGATGGAGAAAGAGATGGTGAAGATGATGATGAACAAGATGATGGAGAAAGTGAAGAAGAAAGTGCCAAGGAAAGTGGCAATGTGACCACTTCTCATGAGGGAAGTGATGATGATGATAGCATGATGGAGGACTAGCAAGCCTTGGAGATTCCTACTCTCCCACGGTTTGTCTATATCTCTTTGTATTTTATTTCATTTTGATCATCGTTAGTTTAGTCCTAGCAACATCAAAGGACTCACACCTCGGTACCATTGAGGTGTTCTTTATTGTTCCCATTTGTAAAATCCAAAATGACAATCTAGTTTCATGCATAGCATAGTGTGTGCATGAACTACCCCAATGCTTTGACATTAGCAATAGTGTCTTATTTGGTTTGGGGAAGTTGATGCATACACAACGGGAGGTAATCTAAATTATCCTCTCCGTCATAACAAAATCCATGCATCATGTAGTATAGCTTAGTGTAGAATTGCATTTAGTATAGAAATCATGCATCATCTTTGCATAATTTCCATCATTTTGGCCATTGAGGACAATGCCCATATTAGTGTGGGGATGGGAATTCTAACATTTAACTTTTATTCAAAAACCCATAAAAATTGAAAAATTTCAAAAATCATAAAAATTTGAAAATTGAAAATCCAAAAACAAGTTCATTCCCTTTGTATATATTGTGTTTGTTTTATCCTTGTTCACTTTGATTGACTACGCCACATCCGAGACATGAGGATATTGAAGACCGCATGGTATGATCTTTCCAATCTCCTTTTTCCTCTTTATGTTAATGACTATGTGGCTTTATTTTGATTGATGCGGTAAAACAATGTGAACTTAGGACTTGCACTTAGATTATATGGCATATTAGTTGGTAGAATCATTTGCATTAGGATGTGTATATGCTAGTTGCATCATGGCATGTAGTTTGCATGTTAGAAAAATTTTGCGAAACCGTCTACTTAAGAAGCTTGACAAGTGTATATAGGCCCTAGTAGATGCTTTTTATTCTTAAGACTTTGCTTGTTAGAATACTTGTAAAACACCCTAGGATGTGTCATGCTAGTATCCTTTGACCCATGGTTTAAGGCCTAGTCAAGAGTACCTTGTGGTGTGATAACTCCTTGGCTACCGTTTATTCCAAGGTGACCCTTGAAACCATGCAACCATCATTCATCCATGTTCTACCATATTTTTGTCAACAAAAGGGAATGGGCACAAAACAAAAAGAAATCAATTTGAGTTCAAAGAAATGAAAAATGAAAGAAAGTTTGCAAAAATGCATCAAATGAAAAGACGAGCAAAAATAGAACTCCTAAGCTTCAAATACAAGGCACCCTCGTTACTAATTGGGGTGACTTTGAAAATGTTCAAAAAGAAATGCAAAAAAGTTGTCAAGTATTGAAATGCCAAAAATCAAAAAGAAATGGCAAAAAGAAAGTGTTCTCAAATGTCAAATGCCACATGAAATTGGGGGGAAAAACAAAAACAAAAGCAAACTCCCAAAATGAAACTCAAATATCTATTGATCCCTTTATCCATCGTATCCATTTTTGTGCATGGTAGAGAGGGGACGACCCTTCTTCTTGTCTAGGCAAGAGGGGGAATTCCGCGATCCTCCAGTGTTTCTAACACCATAGGGAGTCTACTCTTGACAAAAGCATTTAACGATTGAGGACAAAGGTACCCTAGCTTGACACAACTAGGAGGTGATTTATTGGTATCCTTCTAGGCTTAGTAGTTTGAACAAATTGCATCTATGAAGGATTGTGTACCCTTGAATTGCTTCCCTTGTAGATAATTTCCGCCACTTAGATGAGGAAAGTGGCTATTCTTTTTGTAGATGCATCCATTATGTGATTTTATGTGCTTTAATGTTTGGTTGTGTCGCCATTTTGGCAAGACCCACCTTGCCTTGCAAGAAGGCATCCTACCTCATGGTTGTCTTGTTGTGAGTTGAAGGGGTGGAGTGAGACCCGCTAATTGTCTCATATCGGCTATTATTATTAGGATAGGTTAGTTTTGGTCCTAGTCTTTGTCACCTCTTTACTCGGGACGAGCAAAGGTTCGGTTTGGGGATATTTGATGTGACCATAATTGGCGCATATTTAGCCCCCGAATTACCATTGTTTCCATGCTTTTTAGTGCCTATTTGGGTCATTTCTTATCTTTAGTTCTTTGTTTTGCATATTCTTTGAGATTTTGATCCCTTGGTAGGAAAGGAGTAAGAATCTTGCATTTTCATGGCAAAACGAGGCTAAATTGATTGTATTCAATGACCAAGCATCAAGAAGAGACAAGATTAGAAGGCCTTTGTACATATCATAGTAGAAGAGCAATGTTGAGAAAGGATCCTTGCGTCCCCAAGGAAATCCCCAAGGAATTTATGAAGAAAAGGGAAGAAAAGAAGAAGAATTGACGCCGACCAACAATCCGAACGGATTGCGGACAATCCGTCCGTCCAGCCCAAGACAAGACAATCCGAGCGTCCCTCCTTGGAATCCGCTCGGATTCCCCCTCAACAATCCGAGCGTCCCTCTCCTTAATCCGCTCGGATTGCACATCCCAAATCCGGCCGTCCCGACTCTAATCCGCACGTTCCCGCACAAAGACGGATTTCATTCTTCAAGCTACGAAAAGAGAAGCCCTTCTCTCGGAAAAATACCGGTCCTCCTTGCTCAACTTAAAAAGTGTAATTACTAGTTTAGCCCTTAGTTAACCCTAATGCATCCTCCCTAATTTTCACTATAAATACCCCATTAGGCTAATTAGAGGGGCATGTTCTTCTTATCAATAATTAGTGTAGTTAATATCGATCAAATCTCTTTTCAATATTGTAATCAAGTATTAATCAAGTTTTAATCCAAGTTTTAGTTCTTTAATCTCTCTCTTGTTCTTCCTTTATTTTGGGTAATTGAAGATTATTTGGGTTATTATTGGGAGATTGACAACCTCTCAATCTAGGATTCAAGTACTTCTATTATTCTGCTTTATTATTGGAATCATTAGTAGGTATAATCTCTTAATCCCTTTTTAATTATTGTTAATTACTTTCATTTATTCATCATGTTTCATATTGTTGGTATGATTGACAACCTTGCTAGCATGATCAACATGATAATGAGTGAGTAGTCTCTTAGCTAGGGTTTAATGGGTGATTAGGGGAAACCAACATGGGGAATGATTCATGCTTAAATCAATATGCTTTCATATCCTATTTGCTTGCTTGTTTTGATCTTAATACATGCACATGTTATATTTGATGAAATGCTAAGCCTATGAATCCTTGCATTTACTATCATCTTCTATCTTTTCAATGAGACTTGTAAGACATAACCCAACTCGAGTCTTGTTAGACCATGCATGTGTTGAGTAGGAAAGATTAAGTCGACTTGTAGGTGTTGGACAATCTAATCGATTCGGCTCCGGGACCCAAACTTTCCTAGGATTGTAAGATATAACCCAACTCAATCCATCACAACAATAATTGCTTGCTTATAATTTGAGAACATGTTTGTATGATCATATCCCATGATTCCCCTATGATCCCATGACACCCTAGTGCCTTTAATCAATTGTTTACACCCCTTTTTATTCATCTTGCTTGTTTATTTTCATTGCTATTCTAGTTTAGTAACCTTCTACACCAACTCAATTTGTGACACCCCCTAGACACTACTAGTTACAATAGAATTCTCATTTCAATACCCGTCCCTTGGGATCCGACCTTTACTTGCCTCTTTACTAATTGTAGAGTTGTTTGTGAAGTATAAATTGTGTTTTGTATCGACCATTGACCAACGACCACATATACTTAATTGTGAACACGAAATGGCCTCGATCAGTCAGCTTGGCTTTTACCTCCATATTCCCAAACCATTTTGCCCCTTGTTACCCATTACCTTACTTTCGATACTATTGTAAGCATTCGGCATGTGACAGGACCTTGATGTGTTGGAGTGTATGTGCACGATAGCTAGAATTGACTATCATATTAGATTGCATACATGTTTATGTAGGTTTTTGTTTAGGTGAGCGGTTATATTTTCCTTTCTCTCTTACATTTATACGCTTACCCTTTGCTTCATTGAGAGAGAGTGACTCGTGAGAGTCCAATTTTGAAGGTCTTGGAAGGTCGACGGTTCAGCTATTTTCATAAACATCTTCATAACTCGTTTGCATCTGACATTGTTGTTATTTTGTTAATTTATTGCATTAAACTGGTTTAGGTGGACGATTTGTAGCTAGCTCTGAGTTTAACTCCGTTCCACTAGTTAGTTGCATTTAGTTTGGTTGGGGACAAGCAAAGGTTTGGTTTGGGGAAGTTTGATGCGTGCGTTTTATAGGGACTTTTTGTACTGTATTTGCACACATTTCTATGCATTTTTTTAGTGTTTAGCTACAAATGTCCCCCGAATAGTCTACTTTGGGTTCTCTTGTCTTATTTGCAGGTATGGACCAGAGAGGAGCATAATCAAGCTTAAAACCTATCCCTATGCATACATTTTGGAGATGAGTTGAGTCGGAGCTTGGAAACTACTAATTTGTGATGCGCGTAGAAGTAAGGTAGCTAGGCGAGCAAAGGAAGAGCTTCATATAACCGATACCTAATTTATAAGGCCATATCTCTAGTTATACAATTGATAATCAGGTGATCCTAATTGGAGATGAAAGCTTATCCTCTTAGCTTTCCAACGCCATGAAAATCGCTTGATTTGGACAAGTAACGAAGAAATGGCGGCCGTTTGAAATTCAGTGCGCGAAGCAGGAATTACGCACTGAAACCATTCGATCGAGTACTTTATGTGTTCGATCGAGTAATTTAAATATCTCGATCAAATACCTTGATTCTTACTATATTTGATTGAGTGCTTTAGTGTTCGATCGAGAGCTTTTGGGGAAGATATCTCTCGATCGACTAATTTTATGTTGGTCGATCGAGCAAAACCAAGTCTGACGCAGCGCTTAAGTCGAGATCTTATTTATCTTATCTTAGTTTTATCTTATAATAAAAATCCTTCCTATATAAGAGAGGATTTTAGGTCAGATTAGGGACACCACCAAAAACGACGACATGTCAGATTGTAGTTTAGTTTTAGTTTGACGCTTCTTCAAGTTCAACATGTGAGGGTTGTTCTTGCTCTATTTTCCAGATCTATACTTCTGTAATCTCTACTCTTTTATCTTTTCTAGTTTAATTATTTCTTTTCATCTATACTTCATGTCGTTATTAATTATCGCTATTGTTATTGTTAATTTCATTATAATGATTATGATAAGCTAATTTCCTTGCTAAGATTTAGAGGAATAAATGAATTGATGATAGTTGCTAAATAGGTTTACAGATCTGTTGTTATTATCATGTTTTTGTTGTTATAAGTAGCATTCAATGATGATTAGACAGTTAATGCACATAATTGTTCTAATTGTTTTTGGCAAACCCCGACCTAGATCGGAAGATTGGAAGGAGTGAGACCCGCTACAACTCTTTAGGATACTCTAATGAGGGCGGAAGCTAAGTTAGTAGTATATTAGGGCGAATAGATGCCCGAAAGGTCGTATTCACTGCCCCTTAGACTGATACATGTGATAGATCTGTGACCTTAACTGCGACCATTTAACGTTCATTGATGAACAGACAATCCTAGTCTCTTTCCTTTACTGCTAGACTCTTTATTTATCTCTGTTTTAATTTAGTTTCCAATCGAAACCCCAATCTTGTGACACCGACAGACTTAGATTAGCAAGTAGATAACAAGTCTATAGCAAGATAGCCTCCCTGTGGATTCGACCCCGACTTCCCTAGTTGCATTACTTAGAGACCCCTCGGGTTTAGCTTTTATAGAGTTGCGACAGCCGTGTCAATCATCGTTATCACCATAACTCCAATATCATCATCATCATCATCGTTCTATTTTCTTTTTCGTCATCACCGTTCCTTAGCTAATTAAGGTAACTACTCAACTCATTTTCGACTTAGTTAGTTCTTATATATATATATATATATATATATATATATATATATATATATATATATATATATATATATATATATATATATAGTCCCGAATATATTGTTTATTGTAGATAGACTGATGATTATAGACACATATGATTATAAGGACATGTCTTGGCATTGGTTTTAGTGAGCGAGTCTAGTTTAGGACTCGGTTTTGCGTCGGGTTTGGGCAGGTTTGATGGTGATCGTACAGTGGTCATTTGGGTCGTCTTTTAGGGTTATTTTAGGAGCACTTGGAGTCACGATTAGTGTTAGACAGTAGCAGTAGGCCTGCTCTGTTTTGGAGCGGTTTCGCTTAGTATTTGAGGAATTCATGTGTCAGGTATGGGTCGTCTTATGGTAATCTATTAATACGTCGAGTCAAGGTGTCATTGAATATTGTAATGGTAGTTAGGGTCATTGTTAAGGTCGGGTTTAGGGTGTTTAAGATCGATAAGGGCGCTGAACAAAACAGCTAGCGTTTCTCTGTTTTTGTACCGCTAGAACGAAGTTTCGCCGCTGTTATACTCGTTTTATGGAGCGTGTTGAGTTCCAAAGCTTGTACCATATCTTGAGTTGTATATAAGGACTGCTTAGGTTGTATTTATGAGTCAAGTCGTTGTAGTTGGGTCGTGTAGTAGGGCTGGTTATGCGTGTGGTGATATTTACTGTGCATGGTGATGGTGTCAATTATAGTGAGCGGCTTTGAGTTCGTGTGTGGTGCTCGTTGTTGCGGTTACGGCGAATGATTTCTCTGTTTTGGCGCGAGAATGGTGTCGGATGACTGGGCTATAGTAAAGCGTGTGCTTGGAGGTAGCATCGAGGATGGGTTGTGCGTGAGGAAGGAGTTAAAGTCAGCGTTAGATTGTCGTGGTTGTTAGTGTCGGATGAGGATGAAGGGCGTGTTGTGGTGTATAGGCGTTTGCATAAAGGCTTTCTTATTTACTGTTGGTGGGAGTTTTATTAGTAGCAAATACAAAGTAATGTAGGTTGGGTAAGTATGGTGGAAGTTGGGTTAAGGGTAAATTAATTTTGTAATGGTTTGTTTGTGCATTTATATGGACGTGGATAAGTAGCTAAATTAATGGGAATGCGAATTTTCATATAAATACAGATATAACTAAAGGGAATTGAGAATAATTAATAAATATAATGATTTTAATCATATAATTAGTTTGATTATTTATATAATTAGTTTAGTTAGTAATTGTAAATTATTATGTTTGCTAGGTGACTGTTTTAGTGAGGAATTCTATCGATTGCTCGGATTTCTTTAATTGGATTTGCTGATTTGGTAGGGATAAATCTTACTCAACTCTCGTATATAATCTATGTTTGTTATTGTATGATTTGGTGGATGATATAATGAGGTGAATTGTTTACATATTGATATTGTTGTATTTGTTAGAAGGGAGATATTATATTATACTGCGTTGTTATTATTATTGTTGTGGACCTGTAATTATGACGAGATGAGTTTAATTATTATTGTTTGTTATGAATGTGTAATTGTGATGGGAGGTATTGCGGTCAGATATACGTTGTTAAGGGAGTTGTACTCTGCGATGAACAATAATATGTACGTTGTTGAGGGAGGGGTACTATTACAATGTGGTGGTACATTGTTAAGGGAGGGGTACTATGGTGATATGAGCACGTTGTAAAGGGAGGTGTGCTATGTCATGAAAAGGAGCACGTTGTTAAGGTACTAGTGCCATATATGTGTATGGAATTTAATTGTCTATTGTATATTCTTGTTCTTAGTATTTATTCCTACTCAACCTCGTGGTTGACAGTGTATTCGTATACACCTGTGATGAACCGTAACTGGGGAGCAGACTTGACAGGTACTAAAGATTAGCTAACTTGGGAGCTTATGGAGATGCATGAAGACTCAGCCAGTCTACCTAGAAGTCTAGATCATATAGTTTATTAATCACTTTATTTAATTCCGCTGCGAGTTGTAATTAATTTAATGTTGAGTTTTAGTTTGGATAATTTGTAATAAATATGTAATCGTTAAATTTTATCTAAAAGTACTTTGGTTTATTTTACTTTGTTATGCACTACCTCGGGAAACCGAGATGATAACGCTTTTATTTACTTGGGATGTCTTGCTAAAAGCTCCTAAATAAATGGAGGTGTTACAAAAACGGAAGTGGAAGGAAAAATTAACATTCATAAAAAAATATGATTTTAAAATAATTTCAACAATTTTGCATTTATATAATGATCTCCCATTAAATTATATAAATGATTCCAAGATACATCTTTATATAAACACGGGCACGGTGGGCCGATACATCCCATACTTATATAAGTTTGGTAAGTCAACTCTTTGACTGATTCTGCTATTAGAACTCTTGGTCGACGGATTTAACGATTAAATTCCATCTTCTAGCCCCGTAAACAAATACGGGCACGGTGAGCTGATTCATCCCTTATTTATTCCGTTGAGTCCAACCAATATTTCGCGTGTAATAACATTTAACACCCTACTTACCCAACGTAAAAAGAAAGCATCCAGGTGAGCCGAGCCTACTCCCTAATGACGAAGGGATTCATTGGTCCTACTCATTAGGGGTGAGCAAAAATATACGATACGGTTTTATAATACGGATACGATACGGTATACGGTTTCAGTTGTACGGATTTCCGTATATACGATACGAAAATCCGTATATACGATACGGTTTTATAAAAACCGTACCGTATCCGGGTCGGGCAAAAACGAAACCGTATATACGGTTTCTGACACGGTTTGCAGTTTTTGTATAAAAAAAATTAAAAAAAATGCAAAGTTCCTCTTTCAACTCCACTCTTTTAATGTTTTTTACGTCTTTTTTTACTAACTTATCTCAATAAACAAAAATTAGCTCTTTATAAGAGGTGTTCCTGTTAGAGGTAATTATTAGCTCTTGAATAATTACAATGTTTAATTGGGCATTTGTCACCAAACCGTATCCGGATATACGGATTCCGTATACACGATTTTTCCGGGTACCCGAAAACCGTATATACGGTTAAACCGTATCGGATCCGTATAGTGATTTTTGCGATTTTGAAAACCGTATACCCGATACGGTTTTCAAAACCGTATCGGGTACACGGTTTTGCTCACCCCTACTACTCATTGGTAAGGCTAATCTCAACTTTAAAATGTGTGAGAGATCTTATCAATTGAATTGTCTATCATCTTTAAGTGAACTAAATGAGTGAATTTTAGACAATCATAAATTGATAATAAAAGGAATAAATAATAAAAAAATATGTGGTGACGATTTGGCAAGAAAGCAAGAAAATAAAAACAATAAGTCCTAATATGGCCGCCTAGTTAATCTAATTAACTAAATTATTATACTTCGGAAACCAACTTCTTGTTCCCTTGAGTCTTCATTGGACCTGCATGGAATCTCCATCTTTTGGACTTCAGAACTCTTTTCCGAAAAACACCGTCTTTTGGAAACTTCGTCTTGTGAAAACTCGTACAAACTACTACTATAATCAAATTAAATAGCAATTCCTATTATATAATATTTGTAATAAAATAAAATCTATTAATCAAGTCCAAATTGGCGATACGCGATCGCATTAATTATCGCATTAATTATCGCATTAATTACAAATTAATCGATATTCCCTTATATTATGGGTAATACCGACTTCTAACTATGGCAATATTAGGTAAAATTACATGATTAACAAAAAATAAAATCCATTCATATCTATATATAATAAATGCATTAAATAAAATATGTCTTGCCAAATAGTCCTAACTTACAAACAATGATCATATGAGCACGGTTTTACGGAATTGATCATTTTTCACCATTATAATTCCATAATCAATTCTTAAAACATTTTTTAAGATGAACCTTTCATATTAATTTGGTCTAAGTCCAAAACTTAGTGCGCACTAATTATTTGGTGATTACTTATAAAAATCATAACTTTTATGAAATAATTCAATTTAATCACAACTTTTATGGAAAAATCAAATCTTAAAAATTTTTACATTCTGGTTAACTCTCAAAATGAGATGCGTGTCGAAAAAATTATCCGTACAATCGACTTAATATAATTTTGTAATTTAATCGATAATTGGATGGCTTTTACCATTTAAATCCAAATTAAATCATAAAAATTAGAACAACTTCAAAAAAAAATTTTGAACATTTTGGAAAAAATTCCAATAGTTAAAAATGCAAAAATTTCAAGCAAAAAGTTCCAGTTAACATTTATTTACAAAATAACAATTATTTACCGATTTTTATCAAATAAAAATCAATAAACTATCAAAATTAATCACATTAATTCATAAGAATTCTACTTCTCTTAACTAGAACATGAAAGTGGTTTTTTATGAATAAACATAATCAAAATTAACATGCAACATAATTTTATTAAAACTTTGAATAAAATTTATGCATATTAACTCGGTTTTAATCGGTAAAATGTAATTATATGCTATAAAAATCACAAAAATTCAAAATTTCGACCCATACATTTTATGACAAGATTATAATATCCATGATATTATTTTGTGAAAAAAATAATTTTAACATCAAAATATTCACTTTATTAATTTATCTCATAAATTCATAAAACCGTCTTAAAATTTGCATGCATGTATGTAACAATGCTTTGATACCCCTTGTTAGTTTAAGACCCTCGTTAGACTCTTCTAATAACATATAAAATTACTAGTTAATTTATACAAGATAGTCTTAAGACACATGCATGTCATCTATATGCATAAATAAGAAGAATTACAAGAAAATTCCTCACTTGGTAAGATGGATACAAAAAAGGGCACAAGAAAAGGACTCCTTCCTTTTGTTGTTCTTGAGCTAGAATGGAATTGATGATCCTCCTTAGACACCAAATTTGATGTCCTCCTCTTGGATGCACCCATGAATTCACCCAAAGACTATATTATATTACTAACTAGGTAAAATAAGAAGTGTCATGTATATATATGTTACTAGTAAATATTATTACCTTAGTAATATTTTTAGTATTAATTTTGTGTAAGTTTTGGATGAAGGTTTGAAGAAAATATGAAGAAAAATATGGTCCTAAAACCCTATAGATGAACCGGCCAACAAGAGAGAAAAGGACAAAATTTTTCTTTTAATTTTCAACAACATTTCATGTGGAATAGATGGGTATTTATAGGTGAGGAAATGTAAACAATTGATAGGAACATACCATGTTTTTTGGCCAATTTAGTCAACAAATTGCTTACTTAAAAAGCCTTCCTAAAACTGGTCCACATGGGCCTTTTTGGGTCTTATTTCGATTTTCGACATTTGTCCTACAAATTCTTATAAGTCTTATATTTAATTATCTTATATAATTAATTATTAATTTACTTATTTAACTCTTAAACAATAAAAATTAATCACTAATGTTTACTTAAGTTTTAAGTAACATTTGCCATTTTATCTATATAAAATGTGTCTCGTAAACCCCAATTAGCTAATTTTACAACCCTTAGTAAGTTTATATAGCTAATTACCTTTGCCGCACAATATCGACATACGTACCGCATTAAAATTAATGCCTTATTAATAAATAATATTCAGTAAATTAACTTTTAATTACTAAATTTTATGTTATCCAAATAAGATATTATATTTGTTACTTAATTATCGTATAATTAACAATAAATATATATTCCACATTCTATTAAACAAACTTGACTATACCTAAGTCAATATATGTAAGAACTAATATTATGTATCAAATACACATAAATAATTAACCTTTTTAGGGTTCTTCCTATAGGTGTGACCTAGAAGGATCAGGTGATCACCGCCGTCATACGACAATAACGTCAAACTCTAGTTAGCCGAGCGTTACCGATGAACGTTGATCAATTGACAGATATAAAATAAATCCATGATATTCCTTTTACGAGATTTATAATGTAAACGCACTATTGTGGAGGACATCTACTCCAACAATGAACCCGAGTACAAAAAGCAACAAGTCGACGAAGTGAGAGACTTGTAAGGCAAATACGTCCTTGAACATTGCAATGATGACTATCTTGAGCTGTGTTGCAACTCGAGCGAGGCAAAACAAACTCGGCCGAGATAATCGGTAACTCGAGTGAGTTGATTGGAATTCGAGTGACATGAGGCTATAATCCCAGTTCTGGCCCAAAATTCGGGTGAGCTGAGTCCGACCCGTGCGAGTTGCGTATTGTACTCGTGTGTCTCCATCCGTTGGGTCGTGACAACACCATTTCTACTCCATCCTATCTTTATCTTCATCTTCATCTTCTACAATATACAAACACACTTATTCATCCCCAATTACAAAAAAAACATTCAAATCACAACCAAATTAAACAAAATCACTTCCTAATTACTCTAAAATTCATCATATTCCATTTCTCCACAATAAAAACCAACTCGTCCACCTTCTACATACCAAAATCACCCATTTTTGTCACTTTAAAATTTAGGGATCCAAAAATTCGCGGGCCAATATTACAATTTGTGTTTGATTTTTGCCTTCTAACTTCAATTCATTGGTTCTAGTGTACTTCTAGGCATTTTCAAGGTTGACTGGGTTCTTATTTGTGAAGATTTGAAGCATCTTTTTTTTGGGGGGGAGGGGGGGTGATCCTTGGTGTGCTTTAAATGGAGAATACAAGGGGAAAGGAGACATCTACTACTTCTAAGGGAACAAAGAGGAGAAAGGGAGTAATTCTAATGCACCACATTAGTTCCAAAGCCGAGAAGGGGAGCTATTACCGGAGGTGGAACAACTTGAACCTTTCCCGGAAGTGGTTTTTGTCATAAATGAGTATAGGGGAGGTTTGTGAAGCTACTAGGTATGGAAATTGAGTCTACTCATTTCATTTGTTGTACAATTTTGGATACGCTCGGTATAGAGAGTCAAATCAAGCCTTTCTTTAGAGGAATAGGTCTTGAGACTATGTTTAATAGGCATGAGGTGACATATATTAGCCTCACTTTGGAGTTCTTGTGTAGTCTCAAAGTTTTTCAAGGAGAAAGATCTGGGGTATGTTTGGAGTTTAGGTTGTGTAATAAAACCCATATGATGCATTTGGGTATTTTTGGTGAAATTTTCGGACTTGCTATACCCGAGTCTGACCTTGAGAAACATGTGGGGTTCACGGAGTCACAATTGTGGAGGACAATTACTGGTTTGGAATTACATGGTATTCTGAGGTGTCATGCTTTCTATATTCATCATCTGGTCGCTTATTATAGTGTGGCTTCGAGTTATTGCGGGGACTATCATTGGTAGGAGTGCCACGAGAGGCGTTAGTCAACTTGACATAACTATCCTAGAGTTATACTTGAATGTCCAAGGATTACCAGACTACAAATTTAACACCGCTCTTGAGATGCTTATCCGGTTTAGAGCTCTAGCAAAAGGGACGTCTAAGAGCAAGGGAATCGTGATTTGTGGCCTTGTGAATAGGATGGCCAATGTGTTGTGTCCGGGGTTCAATGATGATGTGAGGTATACACCTTTGACCGGAGACACTTTAATGGATGAAAGGACCATCTTTCGGTTTCAAAAATGGTGTAAGTACAATGAGTCGAGAATAATGGACTGGTAGACAAAGGGGAGTACTAGATTCTCCCTTCCTTGTTTCGAGCTTCCACCCACCGTGTTGGAGTAAGTGTCCTCAATAATAGTGCGATCACATGATTAAATCTCATAATAAGAATACAGAGGGGATGATTCAATTATATTGTCAATTGATCAACGTTCATCGGTAACGCTTGGCTGACTAGAGTTTGACGTTACTATCGGTTGACGGCGGTGTTCAACTGATCCCTTCGGTCACACCTAGAGGATGACGCATAAATGGAAAAGTAATTATTTGTATTTGATACAAGTTAATTAATCCCTTATAAATATTGAGTTATATGAGTTTGGAACTCATAATTGTAAATGAGATTTATAATTATTTTGAGGTAAAGGTAGTAAGTTAATTATATTTACAATAAGTTGTAAATTAATTAAAATGGGCATTGTGATACCCATTATATGTTGTGATATTAATAGAATATTACTCAACAAGTTGAGTATATATTTATCAGTTATTAATTTTTCACATAATAGTTATTTGGTCAAATTAATATTTAATTATGCTAGATAATTAAACGCACGATTTATAAGCATTTACGGAACAAATGTCGAAAACCAAAATGGACCCGTAAACACCCCATAACCGGTTATGAGGAGTGTTTAGGACTCCATTGGGTTTTGTCTTTTGTGTTTGGAAAAGATGCTAGAAAAAATAATTATTGCACTTTCTCTATTATCACAAGCCTACTTTTACACCTAGTCTAATGCATACAATAAAAAATTGAAAAGCAAAACCCACTCACCCAAATAGGGGTGCCGGTTTTGGTGCTCTTCATATAGAGCACTTGTTGCTCTATTTTTCATACTTGACATATTGCATAAACTATCTCTAATATCTCTCTTATAAACTCTCTAAAATAATATGGTGATATTATTCATAAATTACTAGTGTAGTAATATTTTATAAGGGTTATTACTACAATTTTCTAGTTAAAAACTTGTAGTAATTTTTGTGTTTAATCTTGGGGCGTTCTCTAAAGGAAGTGTTCTTATTTGGGCACTTGGTTAGAAGATCATCCTACTATTCATAGCTCAAGAACAAGTGAAGGTAGGATACCTTCCTTGTGCCCAAAAATCCGAAAACAACAATGTAAGAACCATTGTTTTCTTATTATACATCTAATTTAGTTATGCATGCACTAGATCTTAAGAACTAATATTAAAATATTAATTTGTTCACCATTAGAAAAGTCTAATAATAGGTATATGAACCTATCAATTGGTATCAGAGCATAGGATGTTGCATGCATAATCGATTTATAGTTTTTTCGAGTTATTAGTAACTTAATTAAAACTAAAAATTTGTGATTTATTATATAAATCCACGAAATATTGATGCATGTTGTATATTCTGGTCCTAAAATGTGAAGGGAAATATCCGTAAAATTCCCTTAATTTTAAGGATTATAACGTAAATATAACATGTGATTTATGGTCATAAACGAAATACAATAGAAAACGATAAAGATTAAGAATCAACCTCGGGTCCTTTGATGCGCGGCGTAAAGAACAGAAATCAACAGAGATTTCCTCCTAATCGTTGCACCCAAGACCGTCTGAGACTATGCCCTTGTGCTAGAAATGCTCTCTAATTGACTTGCAATATCGAGAGAGCTATTGTGAGGTTATTCGATGTGAGATCTAGGTTTTTCAGAGAAAAATACTCCTCAAAACCCTAATTTTCATGTAAAAATGAATCCTTAGGTCAAAAGGAGAGGGAGCCTCTCCTTTTGTTGTCTCGGTCCGCGGGTCATGAGAGGAGGGAGTGGGCTTTCCACTTTCTCCTCATTTTTAACTTGTGGTCCGATCAATTCCGCTAAAATGTATATGACGGGTTTTATTATAAACTGTCATCGGTTATCGGTTATTAATACATCGACTAATAACACGGATTAGTTGAAATATTAATACATGTCCGACAAAGACAATATTGTATAATTAATTCAATATACATTAATCAAATATAAATCGTTTATATTCAATTTACGAATTAACTGTTTAATTCGTCTTAGCCATTATTATTTAATCCGTATTAAATAATTGTCTCAACATCGCGTTTGACTAATTACTAGTCAATAACTCCGACTAACTGGTTAGTCAAATTTGGCATCAACATGACTGTATTTTCATACTGTCACATCTCTCAAACGTATCCTATAGGTGTGACTTTTAGGGACCAGTTGATCACCGCCATCTGTATGACAATAACGTCAAACTTATCTAGCAAGCCAACCGTTATTGATAAACGTGGATCAACTGATAATAATACCAAAAGTATGCCCTTTGATCCTTTTAGAGATTTATAAGTCCTTGCACTAACTGTAAAGGACACCAGCCCCAACAACATGTATTTAGGTCATTTTTATGATTTAGGTCATTTTATTGCTCATTTCAGTGATTTTTAGTAATTTTATTACATTTCTATGATTAAAATGGTATTTAAAATGCTAAAAATAGTTAAACATAGTCTCTGACCTTGAAATTTTTATTTGGCCTCACATGCATATTTTACTCATTGTATGTAAAATTTCTTATAAATTGGATTTATTTTGCATGATTTATGATTTTTATGAGATAAAAATGAATTAAATGGAGGTAAAATGGTTAAATATAATTAAACTTCGAAACAAGCCATAAAATTTCAATATATTGTCACATGCACCTTTTAACCACTGTTTGTAAAATTTGAGATGAACTTGATTCATTTTGCATGATTTATGAGTTTTTAGAGTAAAAATAACATAAATAGTGACTATTTTAGCATAAATAGCTAGAACAAATTACATGGCATGAGAAAATTATTTCAGGTTGCATTTATATCCCACGTATCAGATCTAAAGTTGTAAAATTGATTGGATTAATTTTTGTATACTTTAGATGTTTTATTTGATAAAACCGATAAATCGCAACCACATTTTTCTCAAAATAAATTCGAAAATTTTAACCATGATTTTTGACATTATGAGTGTCATGGATATATTCCAGAATGTTCAAAAATTTAAAATTCAAATTTTGAAATTATTCTAATTTAATTTGGATTTATTTCATAATTGTTATGATTTTAGGGTCAAAATGAGCATAAAATTATGTCAAGTTGAATTATTGTCAAAAATTGAGTAATGAATAATTTTTGAGTCCTAAGAGTGTTAGGATAATTAACTTGGACTAAAATTAGATTTTAGTATTATTTAGCGATTTTAATAAGTTAAAATCGTGCATTTCCATAAAATCGGGTTATATAATCGATATAAGTTAAATAAAGCGATTTGTCACATAATTTGGCATGATAGACATATATTATAATGCTGCATATTTCAATGATGAATGTCATATTTTATTTATGTAATTTTGAATTATGTAGTTTTAACTTAGCATGGCCTTAGTTTTAATCGATATTACCCGTAATGTAAGGGAATATTGATTCGGTTATAATTTAATATAATCTCGTATCACTTTTATTTTTACTAGTTTTTCATTTTACTAATGTATAATAGGAATAGCTATGTATTTTTATTATTATTTGTAACTCTGGAGTTTCTTCAAGACGGTGTCATTTGCAAAGGCGTTCCGACAAAGACGGTGTTCTAGGGAGGCGTGCCACTTGAAGATTCAAGGGACCAAAGGAGTTGGTTTCCGAATTTGTAATAGATTATTTGATTTTCTATTTTAGGATGGCCATACTAGGATTGTATTATTTGCTTTGCATTTCTTTTAATATGTTGTATGCATTGCCAAATCGCCATAACACCACATGCATTTCATATCGAGTCCTCGACCGTATCAATTATAATTATCGATAATTCGACTTTTAGCTCACTTAAAATTGATAGATAATAAATTGACAAGACCTTTACTTTTAAAATATTGAGACTTAGCCTTACCAAATAGTAGGAGCCCATGAATCTCAATTTCATAAGGGGTACAATACGATTTTTCGGAGTGCTTCCATTGACGTTGGGTAAGTGGGGTAATAAGTAGTTATTACACTTCGAAAGTTTGGTTGATCACAACGAAGGTATTTTGTGACCGTAGCCGCAATAGGTTCGGGCTAAAGATGAACTTAACGTAAATTCATCGACCGAGAGTTCAAATTGCAGAATCGGTTAAGAGGGTTAACCCACCAAGTTATATTAATAAAGGTGTAGAGGGCCCGTTGGCTCACATCCAATTTAATATGAATTTTGGGTCTCGGAATCATGTATCATAGTTGGGTATAGGTCACTATGAGAATGCTAAGACTTGTTTTAAAAAATTTACAAGTTTTAAGACGATAAATGTTTATAATTCCTTCATTTTCTATTTTGTAGTCAATTCGATTAGTTTGCAATGTCAACTCCAATTTCATCCGCATCAACTAGCGCAAACTTGTGGGATTTATCTGTATGCATCCCTTTAATTTAAGGCCTATAACGAATCTATAAGATGATGAAAGCTAGTCATAAAATTAAATTGCATAAACAATATTGTAAAAGATTAAGAAATAACCTTTGGTCCTAGCAAAAACGGCCTAAGAACAATATCAAAGTTGATATTCGCCTATCAGTTGCAACTAAGACGATATGAGAAATGCTCTTTGATTTTGCTAGAATCGATCCAAAAATCACTGATTAATTTTTTTGGTTTTTTTGTGTTCTTCCGATGAGAGGAGGCGAGAATTGGGAAAAGAATTAGGTTAATAAAATTCCCTCATCTCCACTTATAACAACCGAGTATATGGAGAAATATGGTGGATTTTCTTTTCCATAATTTCGGCCCAATTTCCCGAAATTAAGAGAGTTATTTCTCTTATTTTCGGTTATTCCAAAAATGTATAAAATGTGTAAATTGTCATTTAGTGAGGATCGAACCCATGACCTCTTGGTTTGAGTACCCTCACTATTACCACTATGACACATTCATCTTGTTGATATTAAATATAACCGATTACATTTAATTACGAATTAACAGATTAATTCGTCCAAGTTAACATTACATACATTTAATTAAATATAACTTATTATATTCAATTTACGAATTGACAGTTAATTCGTCTCAACTAATATTATTTAATCTTCATTAAATAATTATCTCATCAACACATTGACTAACTATTTAATTATATAAGGCATCAATGTGATTATATTTCTATAACCACATCTATCAAACACATCCTATAGATGTGACCTTTAGGGACCAGTTGATCACCGCCATCTGTATGATAATAACGTCAAACTTTCTAGCAAGCCAACCGTTATTAGGTAATCGTTAATCAACTGTTTAAAATATGAAGTATACCCTTGTGAACCTGTAAGAGATTTACAAATGTTATCACACTAATTTGTGGAGGACACAAGCTCCAACAAACTCCCACTTGTCCTCACAAGTGTATGTGCGATAACCGATTCTCATATCCTAAAATTTCTCCCACTCAATATAAAACAATATGCAAATCCGTATTCACAAAGGTCGTATTTTACAAGCGATCATCATCAAGAGTGGTTTCCCCGACTAGAGAGTAACTTAACTGATAAACGAATCAACATTCGAGCATGGCCATGCATTTCAGTTACAACTCCTCGAGTGGTCCTGAGAAATAACTATACCTGATAAGGGTTGGATATTTTCCTCAACTCGAATCCTGCAGATGTAAGCACAGTATGAAATGACCCAAAAAAAATCTATTTAGCCTCCAGTTACGGCAGACCGTGAGAAAGAAACCAAAGTCACCCAAAAACTGCCTTAATCTCAAGAGACAGTCGATAGTCAAAAGAATCGACTCTAGGAACACAATGGATGTCCTATCCACGACCTGGCACCGAATGTTTTTAAACATTTAGGACTCCATTACGTTGTCTCAAAAATTTGTCCTACGAGGTATCGTTATAATCTCGTATTTGTGATCGATCAGTCAACAGTTTGACTTATGGCTCACATGGGCGATTACGGACCAAACAAATATAATGTAATTCAGTTCACTTTGTGGCTGTAATACTCCGTATTTATAAGTCTTGGGGTACTCTATCGAGTAGGCCTTACTCTGTCGAGTAAGGGTAAGTTGCGAAATAAAATGGTTTCTGACCTGTTGGGTACTCGATCGAGTAGCTGGGGTACTCGATCGAGTAGGGGGTACTCGATCGAGTACCTTGGGTACTCGATCGAGTGTCCTCAGGTTTTTACGGGGAGTTTTCTCGGGTTTTGTCAATTATGCGATTAAGGTATTTAAGCTTCGTCGTCATTATTCTAAATCACTTTTACAAAACCTAAATTTCTGTTTAAGAGAGAAAGCAAACAAGTTCATCTTCTTAATCGCATTCTTAGCAATTCCCGGAGTTCAGACGGTCAATTCTTGTCGTTGATAATACCGTTGAGTTCCTTGCGTCGAGGGTAAGATCTATGTACCCTTTTTATTGTCTTTCCTTTAATTTGGTTAAACCCTAATTTAGGGATTTGGGGGTTTTTTGTGTAGATTGTGATTCGGTAGTGCTTGTATGTTTGTATGATAGGAGGAGGTTTTGTAGAAGAGCCTTTTGATACAGCTGTAGAGACCGTCTGATAATTATGCTTTCCAGGTAGGATTTCCTACTCAGTATTAGTCCCATAATGGGATGATTGTTGATGTGTGAGATTGATTGTTTGATATAGTAATTGTATTGTGACGGCTGTGATTGTGATTGCACATTGTTGGTAGATTCAGACGGTTGTTGATGTTGTGGTTGTGGTTGGTTGTCTATGGTTCTCGAGATGCGTTCTCGGCTGAGTGGAGTCACTTGCGGGAGTGGCTTCACGCCCTAGTTTCGCCCTTCGTGGAACCCGCCACGGAAGGGGATGTGCACATTAATGGGAAGGGTTATCGCTCGGTATGATGAGCGGGGCTTAGGTGGAACGGCATTGCGGTCCCCCACTGGCGGTGGTGTCCAAAGGGACGATCGGTGATGGAGATTGATCGGAGTGGGTGTGATTGTGTGTGTGTGATTTTTTGAGCTATGTTGTTTGTTGTGTTGTTGGATCATATAAATTGTGTGATTAGTACTCGACCCGTTTAAATGTTTTAAAAACTGTGGGTGATCCATTCGGGGTGGTGAGCGATTATTGAGCGGTATGAGACGATGCGTATGGGATAGCCGGGATGAGTCACCACGTTGCGCTTTAGAAGTCTTCCGCGTGTCCGACGCTGATAGTATTTTGATAATAGATAGTTTTGAGAACTTGCATTTCCTTTTATCAGTTTTGGTTTTGAACATGTAATCACTTAAACTATAATTACTTTTAAAGTACGTTTCTTTATTGTCTTATGATATTCATTGCCTCGGGCAACCGAGATGGTAGTATCCTTATACCTGAGTGGTCCTGGTAAGGCACTTGGAGTATGGGGGTGTTACAAATGGTATCAGAGCGACGATCCTGAAACCTGTAACTAATGAATCTAATGAACATAGGGAGTCAAATAAAATGAACCCGGGGTAAAAGTTGTAGGAGCTAATGCAAAGGCTTGGGAGACGTCCTAAAGTCGCGAACTCGCCCTACAATTTTGAACCGGTCACCATGGGATATGTGTCGGGATCGTTATGTGCTTATTGTGTGCTTTGTGTATCTATGTAGTAGTATGTTGTATGAATTGATGGATGCATGCATGTGGAGGATGGGGGATCTGAGTTGAAAGATGATGATGACGTGAATTGTATGATGGTTGATTGTAAAGCATGAAAGTATAATGATTGATACATGTAATTTGGCATGTTATAATTATGTAAGGAAAAGTGTTATGATTATATATATATAAAGCGATGCGTAAGTATACATGTTGTTGTTGTCGTTTTGAGTAAGAGTACAGAAAGTTGGGAGTGTGAATTGAACATGTGTTGGGTGAATATGTTGAACGAATGTGGTGGATAAATATGTGGCATGATGGATGAATTAGTGGAAAAAGATGAATAATCGTTGTATGATAATATAATTTATGATTAAGCAGGTTATATAATGAAAGTTATTTTATAATGTTGTTATGCTAGTAACATGTGAATAGGGGACTTGATGTCATGTATTTGTGATTTTGTTTACGAAAAGTGATAGAATAAAAGCACGTGGGAAGCCATGATTGGCAAGTTAAATGAATTATGTGCATGATAAATGTTATTGTTTGTCTTTTGGTAGGTCGTAACATGTGGTTAGGGATAGTGGTTTTACAAGTACTGAGTCGCTTTTATTCGCTTTGTTGATGTTTAAGTTGTTTGAAAGAGAAAATCGAATAGTTATGTCGTCTGATTACAGCAAAGTTGTCTTTAAACTGTCATAACTTGAGATGTATATATGATTTTGATGTGATTCCAATTGGAGGTGATAGCTTGTTCTTTTACGATTCTAACGATAGGTCAGACGCCCAAAACGACCAAGAAATGAGTGAGTTATGGCTGTTTTACGAAAACTGGACAGTGCTGAGAAATAGGGTACTCGATCGAGTATCCTTGGTACTCGATCGAGTAGGGGGGTACTCGATCGAGTACGTCAGTTACTCGATCGAGTGTCCCTGGTAATTTGTTTTACGTGCTTCTGATCTTCACCTACTCGATCGAGTAAGTCCCTTACTCGATCGAGTGGCCTGTACTCGATCTAGTGACCCCTGTTTTGGGTCATATGCTTATCTTTTGACATTCGTTGCATATTATGTTTAATTCAATGGTATTATTTTGCTTGTTTATGCACCGTTTTACATGTATGTTGATCCTGATGCGTAAGTTACCCAATCTTATGATGTAAAGAGTGGCACCTATGATGAGTATGAGTTCGGTGGGGAGAACATGATTTATATGTGTTGTGATAGGTAGAGGAAAAAGAAAAGGAAGATTGGTAAGGCTTAATTGAGGCATATAACATGTTGTGCGAGACGAGATGAGTGACATGGTTGTATGTTGAGTAATGAAATGTAAGTGAATATGGGCAAGGGATGATGTAAGTTGAAGGAACGTGAGAACGAAAAGATTGAAAGAAATGATGTGGATAGTAGCAACCTGAGATGTATAACAAATTATGGAGGGAGATGGTTAGAAATAGTGTTGAGTAAGGATATATGTAATGGAAGGTCGTTTTAGAGGAATTGAGAAGAGTGGTATATATTGAACTTAATGGAGATATGTCGCGACGTGGATTTGCAGATAGTGTCTGAGTTTAGAAATTTGTGTTATCGAGAGACGAAACTAATGTGTTATTTCCTTGGGCAATTAACGGTATAAAAAGAATTTTGATTTCTAGAGATGTAAAAAGGGAGATGTAATTGTTTGAACTTTAAACGTTGATTTTTAAGGACAAATTAGTGATAAGTGTGAGTGAGTGGAGTGATGAGAGGGGACCCATGGTAAGGAAGAGTGAGATAATATCGATAAGAAATAATGAGATTTGAGTTTTGGAGCGGTAAAAAGGTAATTGGAGCACTGAAGAGTTAGGTAGAAGGGATAAAGAGTTGAATGGTTAATGGATTTTGTCAAGTGTAAAAGAAAAGAATGAGGGGAGTAAAACTAGGAAAATGTTGACCGGAGTTATGTGACATAAAAGTAAGGAATCGTCGAGATGTATGATACTATCAGAGTAAGTAAGTTAATGCTTATACGAAGTTTCAGGACAACATGATTAATCATGAGTTTCTGGGAATTAAGGGAGTAAGAAGTTGGTAGAATATCTGCATGATATGAGATTTTGAGTAGAGAGTTAGATAATGACACAATTAAGGATAGTATTGGGAAGAATGTTGAGGTAGTGTTGTTGATGGATTTGATGTTCGTTATTTGGGATGCTAACCACATATAGGAAAGAAATCGTGATGTTTAGAGATGAGTGTAAGAGGTTTGGTGCCCGGACAGTGGTAGTGTTATGGTTTGTGACTAGTGATTAAGGGTGACGGTATATTAGAAAAGCAGCAATTCTAAAGAGATTGATTTTGTAGGGACAAGATTGATAAGTATGGTTATGAAAGAGTATAAGATGTGGTTAAATGAGGCGGTTGTTAGTAGTTGAGTATTAATGGTGTGGCTACATTTGGCAGAGGGTGATGGATATGCGAAGGGGAGACTATGTTTTGAGGTGTATACGAATTAAGCTCGGGTGAGAGGTAACTTTTAACAGGTGGTAACTTACGTGATCAGGATTGACTGGTTGGATGTGATTATGGGTCTATGTCATATATAAATGTTTGTGTGAGGTTCTGACCTCACAAAAAAATGGTATGGTGTGATAATTATAAAGTTGTTATCTGAATTTTCTGTAATACATGTTGGATACGAGAACGTAATGGAATGATGTTTAAAAAGGTAATAATTTGACTGTTTTGACATGACTAGTTATGCCTGTCTGTATTCATGGTACATGTCAATCAGGGATATGGTAAGGGGATGATATTCACAAGGTTATTATCTGTTTAATTCATAAAATATGTTGTGTTATGATTTAGTAAAGTGGATTTGAGTAAGTTTTTCCTTGTCTGAGAAATTATTCCGAGTCAGTATTTATGGGAGTTGTATGCAGTTGTGATGACTATCGATGTGGTTGTTGTGCCTCGGGTGGTGATCCTGCACGGTACATAGTCTTTGTGATGCGAGTATTTTCGCATCTGCGTGTGGTGTTGGTGGCGGTGTTGTGATGCCGTCACCCGGTTGTGGTGGAGTAGGTGGGATGATTATGATTCGAGTTTCGAAAGTACATACCAGTCATACATAGATTGTTGTTTTGTTTGATGTTGCTTCCTGTGAGTTTCAGTTTGTACAGATAGACAGTTGTTTTGTTATTGATGTTTCTTACCAGGTTAAGTTGGGAATGAGGGTAGAATATGATATGAAATAGAGTGGTATATGTTTTCGCTGTTGTCATGGTATAGTGATATTCTGTTGATGGGACACGGTTGTGAGAGGTTGTTACAGTAATTTTGATCTTGTTCTAGATAAGGCTTTAGTGGATATGGTAATGGAAAATGATTCGTGGAACATGTGTTGTAATGATCCGAAAGCGGCAGGTAGTTCATAATCTTTTGTTGGGACAGTGAGTGTAGGGTTTTGGGGGAATTAGTGTCATATTAAGTTATGTATGAGTTTTGCGGTAATGAAGGAAAGAACTTGAGGATCTGGAATGAGTGCACGTAACAAGTGTGGATCGTGAGTTATGCTTTTGATGATGGGAGTTTCATATAGTTTATATAGAGAGGTATGTCATGTTGCGGTAATGTGGAAAAGTTGAAGTTTTGGGTTAAGATAAAGATTTTGAGGTATAGGTTAGGTGGTGTGACGAGTGAATTGAAGTATGAGAATTGTTTAAGTAAGAGAGCCTTGGATGCATGCATGGCGAGTGTTTAGAGTATAGGTGGTTATCTAGGACATGTGATGATGATGAGAATAATGAGAAGATATAACTAAGGGTATAGTATTAGTAGGTTACGAGGACGTAACATTTATCTTAAGAGGAGTAGGATGCGATAAAAGAGATTTTGATGGTTGTTCATATGGTAGTATATTTGGAAGTAGAGTGTTGGTGTAGCATAAGATATGGATTTGTATATGTTGTGGTTGATAGTGTTAAAGGTCATGACCGTGCTTGTAGTAGCGTGATGTTTAGGAGTGTGAGAATATTTCGCTAGTGTTGACAGTTGGATGATGAGGTTACGAGTGTGAGTAAACTTCGAGGACGAAGTTCCTTTTAAGGGTGGTAGAATGTAACATTCCGTTTGACGTCTATGAGTGTCTTGGTATTGGGTTTGATAGTTGATGATATTATGGAGCTAGCAGCATTAGAGGATGGTAGTTGATTATGTATGGAATTGGTATCGTGAGAGATATATATGTGGTAGATACGATATAGTGAGTCATGTTGTGGATGTAACATAGTTGGTAGAATGGGGGTTAAGAGTTCATGTTCTATGTTCGGTCGAGTTCTTGAGTCCTTAGCTAAGTTGTTGTGTCTTGGTCGAGTCAGTATGGTTGTTTTTATGTACGGGTTGAACTTCGGGGACGAAGTTCTTTTAAGGAGGGAAGACTGTAATACTCCGTATTTATAAGTCTTGGGGTACTCTATCGAGTAGGCCTTACTCTGTCGAGTAAGGGTAAGTTGCGAAATAAAATAGTTTCTGACCTAATGGGTACTCGATCGAGTAGCTGGGGTACTCGATCGAGTAGGGGGGTACTCGATCGAGTACCTTGGGTACTCGATCGAGTGTCCGGTTTTACGGGGAGTTTTCTCGGGTTTTGTCAATTATGCGATTAAGGTATTTAAGCTTCGTCGTCATTATTCTAAATCACTTTTACAAAACCTAAATTTCTGTTTAAGAGAGAAAGCAAACAAGTTCATCTTCTTAATCGCATTCTTAGCAATTCCGAGTTCGACGGTCAATTCTTGTCGTTGATAATACCGTTGAGTTCCTTGCGTCGAGGGTAAGATCTATGTACCCTTTTTATTGTCTTTCCTTTAATTTGGTTAAACCCTAATTTAGGGATTTGGGGGTTTTTTGTGTAGATTGTGATTCGGTAGTGCTTGTATGTTTGTATGATAGGAGGGGGTTTTGTAGAAGAGCCTTTTGATACAGCTGTAGAGACCGTCTGATAATTATGCTTTCCAGGTAGGATTTCCTACTCAGTATTAGTCCCATAATGGGATGATTGTTGATGTGTGAGATTGATTGTTTGATATAGTAATTGTATTGTGACGGCTGTGATTGTGATTGCACATTGTTGGTAGATTCAGACGGTTGTTGATGTTGTGGTTGTGGTTGGTTGTCTATGGTTCTCGAGATGCGTTCTCGGCTGAGTGGAGTCACTTGCGGGAGTGGCTTCACGCCCTAGTTTCGCCCTTCGTGGAACCCGCCACGGAAGGGGATGTGCACATTAATGGGACAGGGTTATCGCTCGGTATGATGAGCGGGGCTTAGGTGGGAACGGCTGCGGTCCCCCACTGGCAGGGCTGGTCCAGTGGACAGTCGGTGATGGAGATTGATCGGAGTGGGTGTGATTGTGTGTGTGACTGTTTGAGCTATGTTGTTTGTTGTGTTGTTGGATCATATAAATTGTGTGATTAGTACTGACCCCATTTAAATGTTTTAAAAACTGTGGTGATCCATTCGGGGGTGGTGAGCAGTTATTGAGCAGGTATGAGACGATGCGTATGGGATAGCTGGGATGAGTCACCACGTTGCAGTTTAGAAGTCTTCCGCTGTGTCTGACGCTTGATAGTATTTTGATAATAGATAGTTTTGAGAACTTGCATTTCCTTTTATCAGTTTTGGTTTTGAACATGTAATCACTTAAACTATAATTACTTTTAAAGTACGTTTCTTTATTGTCTTATGATATTCATTGCCTCGGGCAACCGAGATGGTAGTATCCTTATACCTGAGTGGTCCTGGTAAGGCACTTGGAGTATGGGGGTGTTACAGTGGCGTTCAATGTTGTGAGTACAATCCACATGAAAAACAAAATATTATAATAAAACGATGAAGTTATAAATAGTATATGAAAAAGATAATGTATCAAATCCATAATCAAGTACTACAACTCAGAAACACGTTTAATTCCCATGGAAATAACGTGCCCTACATGCTTATCATAATTCAACGGTTTAGTGAGAGGATCCGCGGTGTTATCATCCGTCGTAATCTTGTCTATCACTTTCTCCTCTTGCTCCACATAGTCATGGACCAGGTGAGCTTTCCGATGTACATGTCTAGATTTGTTGCTAGACTTTGGCTCCTTAGCCTGGAAGATGGCACCTCTATTGTCACAATAGATGGTGATCGGGTCATTCGAACTAGGAACTACCGTAAGTCCTTGTAAGAATTGACGCATCCATATCGCTTCCTTTGCTGCCTCCGAAGCGGCATAGTACTCGGATTCAGTAGTAGAATCTGCTACAACACTCTGTTTGGAACTCTTCCAGCTGACCGCAGCACCATTAAGAGTGAAGACGAACCCGGACTGAGATTTTGAGTCATCTCGATCCGTTTGGAAGCTAGCATCTGCGTAACCGATTGCGCATAGCTTAGTATCGCCTCCATAAGTCAATACCCAATCCTTAGTCCTCCGTAGGTACTTGAGGATGTTTTTAACAGCTATCCAGTGTGTTTCACCTGGAGTCTTTTGGTACCGACTCGTCATACTCAATGCATATAACACGTTTGGACGTGTGCATATCATAGTATACATGATCGATCCTATTGCAGATGCATAAGGAACACGACTCATGCGCTCAATCCCTTCAGGCGTCGTGGGTGACTCAGACTTGCTCAACTGCATCCCAGTCGTCATTGGAAGGTTACCTTTCTTGGAGTTGGTCATGCTGAACTTCTCAAGAATCTTATCCAAATAAGACTCCTGACTAAGTGATAACGTCCGTCGTGATCTATCTTGGTAGATACGGATTCCAAAAATGCGTTGTGCCTCACCCAGATCTTTCATCTGGAAATGGTTCTTCAACCATTCTTTAACCGAAGATAGGAGAGGAATGTCATTCCCAATCAGGAGTATGTCATCGACATACAATATCAAGAATAAAATCTTGCTCCCACTCGACTTTATATATAAGCATGGTTCTTCGACCGATCGAGTGAAACCATACTCTTTTATCACCTGGTCGAAACGATGATTCCAACTCCGAGAAGCTTGCTTAAGTCCATAAATGGAACGCTTAAGCTTGCATACTTTCTTAGGATGTTCAGGATCTATGAAACCTTCGGGTTGCACCATGTACAACTCTTCCTCCAAATAACCGTTTAAGAAGGCGGTTTTCACATCCATTTGCCAAATTTCATAATCATGAAAAGCAGCAATCGCTAAGATTATCCGAATGGAACGTAGCATGACTAAAGGTGCAAAACTCTCATCATAATGCAATCCGTGCACTTGAGTGAAACCTTTTGCCACTAGTCGTGCCTTATAGGTATCTGGTTGCGCGTCTACAGAATGCTTTATTTTGTAAAGCCATTTGCACTGTAGAGGTTTTACCTTATTAGGTAAATCAACTAGATCCCATACGTCATTCTCATACATGGAGTCCATCTCGGATTGCATGGCTTCGAGCCATAGCTTTGAGTCGGAACAGGCCATAGCACCTTTATAGGTAGCGGGTTCATTACTCTGTAGGAGTAAAACGTCATTCTCCTCGACCATACCAATGTATCTGTCCGGAGGATGAGAGACTCTACCCGACCTCTTAGGTTCCTCAGGAATATTAACCATATCATCAGTTGGAGGAACAACTTTCTCCATCTGTTCCTCGGTTGTTGGTTCTGGAATCTCCGACAACTCGAAGGTTCTATTACTCGTCTTGTTCTCGAGAAATTCTTTCTCTAAGAACGTCGCACTAGCCGCAACAAAAACTCGATGTTCGGTAGGCGAATAGAAGTAATGACCAAATATTCCTTTTGGATAACCTATAAAGTATGTCTTGACCGATCGCGGGCCGAGCTTATCCTCGTGTCTCCACTTGACATAAGCCTCGCAGCCCCAAACCCGAATAAAGGACAAGTTATGGACCGTTCCCTTCCACATTTCATATGGAGTCTTGTCAACAGCTTTAGTCGGACTTCGGTTAACTATAAGAGCAGCTGACAAAAGAGCAAAACCCTATAATGAATCAGGAACTACCGTGTGACTCATCATGGATCAAACCATATCAAGTAAGGTTCGATTTCCACGTTCGGACACACCATTCAATTGTGGTGTTCCAGGTGGAGTTAACTGCAAAACGATTCTACAGTCTTTCAGGTGTTGATCAAACTCTTTTGAAAGATATTCGCCACCCCGATCTGAACGGAGTGCTTTAACCTTTCTACCTAGTTGGTTTTGTACCCTGTTCTGGTATTCCTTGAATTTCTCAAAGGACTCACTTTTATGCTTCATTAAGTAGACATATCCGTATCTACTTAAATCGTCCGTGAAAGTGATAAAATATCTATAGCCATTTCTATTGGTAATTGACATAGGTCCACAAACATCAGTATGTATGAGTCCTAATAGGTCACTAGCGCGCATTCCAACACCTTTGAAGGAAATTCGAGTCATCTTGCCAATGAGACATGATTCACACGTGCCATATGTAGAAAAATCGAATGCGGGAATAGTTCCATTATCGACGAGTTTCTTCACGCGTTTCTCATTTATGTGTCCCATTCGACAATGCCATAGATAGGTTTGATCTTTGTCACCAACCTTTAACTTCTTATTATTCATGTGTAATACTTTCGTGGTTTGATCTAAGATGTAAATTCCATTCATGGCAACTGCTTTGCCATAAATCATTTCATTGAAAGAGAAAATACAGCTATTATCCTTTATTGAAAATGCAAAACCGTCTTTAGCAAGTACGGAAACAGAAATAATGTTCTTAGACAAACTGGGTACATAGTAACAGTTATTTAAAAATAACTCAAAACCACTAGGGAGTTGGATTACATAGGTTCCCTTCGAGACAGCAGCAACTCGTGCACCATTCCCGACTCGCAGGTCCACATCACCTTTTTCGAGAGGTATGATGTTCTTTAGGCCCTGCATATAATTACACAGATGAGAACCACAACCAGTATCAAGTACCCAAGTTCCGAAACTTGCATGGTTAATCTCAATCATATGAAGATAAAATGACATACCAACGGAAACGACGCGGCCTACTTTGATGTCTTCACGGTACACGGGACAGTTCCTCCTCCAATGTCCAGTCTTGTGACAATGGTGGCACTCAATATCACCGCCCTTGCTCTTTGCCTTGCCCTGTGAGCCACTAGTCTCACCAGGCGCACTCTTACCGTTTCCTGGCTTTTTAAACTTTGGCTTACCTACAGCCAGGTCGCCATGAGCCTTGCCCTTACCTTTACCCTTGTTGGAAATCCTGAGAACATCGTGCTTCATGCTCCCACTTAATTTCATATCCTTCTCGGTCTGTACGAGAAGGGAGTGTAGCTCATGAGGACTCTTTTTCAAGTCATTCATGTAGCAGTTCGCCCGGAAAAGGGCAAAACCATCATGAAGAGAATGAAGCATTCGGTCAATGACAATGCCCTAACTAATTTTGCAATCAAGTGCCTCCAGCTTCTCGTCATTCTCAATCATGTGAAGAATGTGTGGGCTAACCGGTTGGCCCTTCTGGAGTTTCGCATCAAAGAAGCGACAGGTATGCTCATAAGTAACGATTCTCGGTGCTTTTGAGAACTCGTTAGTGAGCGTGGTGAAAATCTTGTTCGCACCTTGGGCAATGAAGCGTCTCTGCAAATTGGTTTCCATTGCAAAGATGAGTACGTTCTTTATCGCACCCGCTTCCATAACGAAGTCACTATAAGCGAGTGACTCGTTGACTCCTGCATTGGGGCCTGGTTTACCGGTATTGGCGCAGTTAAGTACCTGAGCTTACCGTCAGGCAATGGCAGCATTCCGTAGTGCTGCCTCCCAGTCCGCAAAGTTGGACCCGTCGTTTTTCAGACGTGTGAACTGATTCATTTGGTCCATGAATATTTTCAGCCAGGACTCGCGTCCAAGTGTGGCACTAGGCATTTGGATTGCGTTATTTCCAGACATTTTGTTGTAACAGTATTATCAAAATAAACGGGTTCTACACTGCGAGAAGAAGAATAAAAAAAATAAGCATGTGCATCGTTTATGATTTTTAAGTCTAATGAACTATTGTCATAACGCGAAGACTCAAAACATTTATACAATTGACCTCCCTCAATAATTATATAAATGATCCCAAGACTCAATTATCTGCAAATTGATAAGCTAACCTTTTAGCTAATTCTACCGTTAGAATTCTTGGTCGATAAATTTCTGTAAATACTATCTTTAGTCCATCATAATCACGAGAAACTCTTCGGACTATGATGTTGAGGTAAACTAAGTCAACACAACTACTTACCCAACGTAGAAGGGGTCATATTATGCCTACCGACGAAGAAGGGATTCATAGTTGTTTGCCCTTATAAAGACTAATCTCAATTTACGTTTTAGAGGAAGATCCCATCAACTTAATTTAGATTCATTTTAAGTGAACTAATATCTAGCATGCGAGAATGAATAAGCTAAGGTGATGACTTTATAAAGTGTGTGACATATGTATGTCCATGAAAAATAACATACAATCTATATGAGTCAATTTCATGCATTTTAGTAGTAGGTGGTTTGGTTTTAGGCGGAATATGATGCATAAACTACCATGTGAATGAAAAGCAATATGAATGAAAACGTAAAACAATAAAATTCCTAGTGTGGCCTATCCTATCAAAATGAACATTAAATACAAGTTTGGAATCCATCCTTGAACCCGAGAAGCTTGTCTTGATGTTCCATCTTGATCCATGTAGCGGGAGTGAGCTTCAGACTCCATCTTTAGTCTTCTTTTGAAAAATACAATAAATAAAATTTACATAATAAACTTATTTATTACATTCTAATTTCAAAACCCAAAACTAAAGGAAAAATAAAGGAGATTCGAGATCTCATAATTACATAAAAATTATGTTTCCATCATTACGAAAACATAATTAACTAAGGCCACACTAAGTATTACAAATTACAACCGATTGCAAAAAAAAACGTAAATTAAACAATTCAATCGATTCATTCAACTAAAATAAAATGCATCAACTAAAATAAATTAAATATGCAAGACATAATTCTTTAATTATGTAGATTAATTTTCCAAACCACCTATTTAAAAACAAATTAAGTGACAATTCCTCAATTAATCACATTAATTTCAATCTTAATTCATATTAAACTTGTAATATGAATTTAATCCATCAATATTTTAAACTGCTTTAAAATAATTAGGTATCTCAAAATTGTGAACCGTTCACAACAATTAATCATACATTGTAAAGGTAATGTATAATTAATATTGGCCAAAACAAACAAAAACAAAATCCTTTTTTTTTTTTAATATGTCTCGGCTAAACCAAGAAAAAAAACAAGCCCTTTTTTTCCGGCAAAAACAGCAAGAACAAAAAAAAACAGCCCGTTTCTCATATTGTTCACGGTTTTTATCTGTAAAAAACCGAAACAAGACATTTTTTTTTTAAACTGTCCTCTGTGAACAATAACGTGACGTGAACAGTAAAAGAAAAAAAAAATTCTTTTCTCGAATGCTTTTCGAATCGGCATAAACAAAAACAGCCGCAAAAAAACTTTAATCGGTTTTTCAGGATAAACCGAAAAGAAAAAAACAGGAATTTTTTTTTAAATAAAAATACTGTTCATCCGTGAACAGTAACGCGACGGAAGGAAAAAAAATTCCATGGATAAAAAAAATCAAACCGATTATATATTTTTTTCGCAAACCCTAATTATTGTTTACAAACAATTTTATGAAAATCATCAAAATTAAAATTCGTGGCCTTGGCTCTGATACCACTTGTGGGATTTCTCTGTATGCATCCCTTTAATTTAAGGACTATAACGAATCTATAAGATGATGAAAGCTAGTCATAAAATTAAATTGCATAAACAATATTGTAAAAGATTAAGAAATAACATTTGGTCCTAGCAAAAACGGCCTAAGAACAATATCAAAGTTGCTATTCGCCTATCAGTTGCACCCAAGACGATATGAGAAATGCTCTTTGATTTTGCTAGAATCGATCCAAAAATCACTGATTAATTTTTTTGGTTTTTTGGTGTTCTTCCGATGAGAGGAGGCAAGAATTGGGAAAAGAATTAGGTTAAGAAAATTCCCTCATCTCCCCTTATAACAACCGAGTATATGGAGAAATATGGTGGGTTTTCTTTTCCATAATTTCGGCCCAATTTACCGAAATTAAGAGAGTTATTTCTCTTATTTTCGGTTATTCTAAAAATGTATAAAATGTGTAAATTGTCATTTAGTGAGGATCGAACCCATGACCTCTTGGTTTGAGTACCCTCACTATTACCACTATGACACATTTATCTTGTTGATATTAAATATAACCGATTACATTTAATTACGAATTAACAGATTAATTTGTCCAAGCTAACATTACATACATTTAATTAAATATAACTTATTATATTCAATTTACGAATTGACAGTTAATTCGTCTCAACTAATATTATTTAATCTTCATTAAATAATTGTCTCATCAACACATTGACTAACTGTTTAGTCATATAAGGCATCAATGTGATTATATTTCTATAACCACATCTCTCAAACACATCCTATAGGTGTGACCTTTAGGGACCAGTTGATCACCGCCATTTGTATGATAATAACGTCAAACTTTGTAAATTGTCATCAATGTTTAGTCATTTATGAATTTTTGAAGAAAAATAGCATAAATAGTGACATTATTAGTGGAAAATTAATAACACATAATCTATGACTTAGGAAAAACGTCTAATGTTGCATTTTATTACTTTTTCAGATCTAAAATTGAAAAGTTAATGAAAATAATTTTTCCATGTTTTTATGATTATTTTATTAAAAATCGATAAACCGCAACATTGTTTTTCCGGAAAAATTTCGAAATTTTAACCTAAGATTTTGAACATTATGATTGTCATGGAATTTTTCCAGAATGTTCATGTATTTAAATTTCAAATTTTGAATTTATTTGAAATTTTTAGATTTATTTGAAGTTTAATAGCTTATTTTGTAATTTTTGGTCCATTTATGAACAAATTTTGTAAATAAAGGTTAATTATGGTCAAATTATTAGTGAAGACTAAATTTTGAGTCCTAAGAGGTTAGGGTAATTAACTTATGCATAAATATGAGTTTATGTATTTTTGTGATTATAAAATGTTGAAATCACGCAAATCCGTAAAAACCGAGTAATATACGATATTGGCTAATTAAAAGGCGATTTAGCATAAAAATTGAGCATGTTCATACATATTATAATGCTGCATTTTTCTTTATGATTGTCATAATTTTAATTTATGTAATTTTGAATTATGTAATTTTACTTAGTATGGCCTTAGATTTTTAATTGGTATTTCCCGAAATGTATGGGAATATCGATTCGGTTGTAATTTTATTGTGATCTCGTATCACCGTTTTGTAATTTAATAGATTTATTTTATTTTAGTTACAAATGTATAATAGGAAATTATGTAATTTATTATGTAATTTTATTCATTCCGAAGTTCCTAAAGACGGATTTCTTCAAGAATGGCGATACATAAAGACGGTGTTACCTCGAGATGCGTGCCACAACCGAAGTTCAAGGGACCAATGGAGTTGGTTTCCGAATATGTAATAGTTAAATAATTTTTCTATTTTAGGAAAGGCCATACTAGGATTTATTTATCTTTATGCTTGCATTTTATTTTATATCACATGCATCGCTAAATCGCCATAACTAAACATGCATTGTCTTTTTTATCGAGTTTATCGACCGTGTCAATTACAATTATCGTAGTTCACCGCTTTAGTTCACTTAAAACGTGATAGATAATAAATTGACATGACCTCTCGCTAAAACAATTAATTGAGACATAGCCTTACCAAATAGTAGAAACCATGAAAACCTATTTCGTGAGGGAGTGCACTCGGCCCTACCGGGGTACAAACCTTGTTACGTAGGGGAAGTGGGTGATGAGTGTTAATCCACCGAGTTCATATTAATGAGGGTTTCATCGGCCATACCGTGCCCAAGTTGATGTGGATTTGGATAATGGACACATTTATTCGAAATTTGGATTGAGCTCAACGGAAGTATTCGCGACCGTAGTTGCATGTGTTCCGGGCTATAGATAATTATTAGAGTAATTTTATCGACCAAGAGTTCTAAAAGTAGAATCGATTAAAATGTTAATCCACCGAGTTATATTGATGAAGGTTTCATCGGCCATACCGTGCCTAAATCGATATGAATTTGGGTCTTGGAATCATTTATCTAGTTGGGTAGAGGTCACTAGAAAAATGCATAAAACTTGTTTAAATCATACATTTTTACGAGTATAATTAAAACGACATTTGTTTTACTCCTTATATTTTGTTTTGTAGACCACTTCTTTTTCATAACAAATGGCAACACCAACTCCTAATGCTACACCACTCGCTACTTCGTCTTGGCTCCGATCCTTCATGGATCGATGTAAACTTGAAAAGAATGGGTCAAATTTCTCCGAATGGGATGCCCAACTCAAATTAGCCGTCGAAGGTGACGACAAGCTTCGTTACCTTACCGAGGCCTCTCCACCCGAACCCTCCACTAGGTCCACCGCGGCCACTAGGGAAGCCTATGAGGCTTACCAAAAGGAGTCCGCCGCAATGAAAAATGTCTTAATATTTGCGATGGAGGCGGACCTCCAAAGGAGAGCCTTCAAAATGGGCAATGCTAATGAGATTTACTCCAAACTTGTGACCATGTTTTCACAAACTCCGCGGATCGTCCAATATGAGGCGGCCGCGGCATTCTTTGATCTCGACTTCAAAGAGGGCCAAAAGGTTAGCCCTCATGTGCTCAAACTCATGGAGCTTGTCGAGACCTTGAAGATTCAAAAGGTTGAAATCCCCAAAGAACTCATCGTAGATAGGATTCTACACTCCTTGTCTAAGGTCAAGGCATATGTGCAATTCCGGGTGAATTTCAACATGCAAGACAAGGACGTGTCTCTTGAGGAGTTGCACAAGTTACTTGTGCAAGCCGAGAGGGACATGGGGTTAAATGTGAACCCTCCCAAGGATGTGCTTAACATAAGCACAAAAAGTAAGGGGAAGTTCAAGAAGAATGGGAGAAAGGGCAAGAAGCAAGCTCCCACATTCACCAAAGCTAAGTCTTGTGAAGCTAGCACCTCCAAAGTCAAGAAGGGTCCTCTTGATAAGTGCCATTATTGTAATGGCATGGGGCATTGGAAAAGAAATTGTTCCAAATACCTTGGTGATATCAAAGCTGGAAAGATCACTCCAGTAGGTAAATGACTAACCTTCTTTTATGTTTCAAAATTCAACTATGGTATTATGATGCAAAGTTGTGATAATGTCTCCCCCTTTTTATTGTAAATAGGGCCTCCACCAAGCAAAGACAAGGGAAAAGAAAAACAAGCATGAGAAACCATGGAGAAGCTAAGGATAGCTTTTGTGGAGCTTTGTTTTTCATTGTCTTATTTTAAGTTATGTTTTGAATTTTAGAACTTTAAGTTTCCGTGTTCGACATGGAAAGGTATTTTGGATAATGGTTTGTATTTTGGATGTTGGTGACTTGGTTTGCAACCCAAGTCACCCGTTTTATCATTTATCCTTTATGTTCTAAAAATTTCATCTTTAAATGCTTGCGTTTTGAAACATAAGATTATTCGCTTAAAAGTGATCCAATAGACAATTATAATGACGGGTTTCATTATATGTCCACATGCTTAAGGCTTGTGTATGATCATTTATAAAGTGATTTTGAGTCTATGAACTCTCTTAAAGGTATGTCAACCACCAAGTACACATATGAATTCAATAACAATTAGTCAACCTATGAGGTAGTTCTCCTTATAATTCAACATCATTAATTTGTGTCTCATATGCTATCTTTGAATGTTTAGTGTATTCATTCTAAAGATAGAGTGGGAGAAAAATGAGGACACAACACACAAGACAAAAATTATGAAAATTGTGTACTTGTGTAAATGTAGATCTACGCAAGAGAAAATGATTTGAATAAAGGTATATCTATTTACATAGTATGCCGAATAGATGAGATCTATGTTCTCAAGTTAGTTCTATATGACTAAAGAGACCAAGTGTAGTAATCATAAGAGTATATTCTCAAGATAACTACGCGAGGAGACCAAAAGAAGTTTTGGATGAAAATGACTAATGCAAAGTCTTAACAAGTTTTGACTAAGTTCTATATGATAAATTTTGACCAAATAGTTTCAATCATGAGTTTTACTTAAGAGCCTAAATGAATCAAAGTAACATACTAGTTATGATCAAAATCAAGTTGCAAAAATTGATATTCCGATATCTTCTATAGCCAACGTTTTAACCATACAAATGTCATTGTTTAACCTCCCTATGAAATGGTTAAATCTCCTTCCAAAAGGGTATTTGCAAGGGACGTATTCTAAATATTATTTGTATTTGAATAATGACATTGCTACACATCATTATGATATGAGTGTGTTAGTGATTTAAAATCTGTTTCCGTAAGGTTGAGATAAGACCACTTCAAAATAGGCTTTTTGAAAGGATATGATGGGAACATATATGGTTTTATCCTAGTAACTTGGCAAAGCAATTTATATTTATATTCTTGACAAATTTCGATTGAGAAGTCAATTTCGAAATATGTGGAATTGAGTGGGAGTTAGGAAATTCTCATGTGAAGACATGGAATTTAGGGGGAGCTATCATCCTTGAATGTATAAAACTCATTACTCATTAAAGAATGACGAGCTAATACCTTCTTTCATAAAGAAGCTTTTGAGTTTTCAATTCTGGATGAAAATGGACAATGATGAATCCAATTACATCAAGGGATGTTGGATTAGTATTAAGAGATACACATCATGTCAACATACACATAGGTTATTCATATGAATGAAAATGGGATTACCATTAGCAGTCATGGTAGATCATTGAACCTAAGAACAGTTGATCTCATGATTATCAATAACTAATGTTTCCGCCATTAGAATAATCATATACATGTCCAATTATGAATCATATGCATAAGAGCATGATGATTGATTGATAAGCCATAATAGAAACGTCATGAATTCTCAAGTAGAATACGATGAGCGATTTCAGTGCTTGACGGAATGTTCCATTATGTGATAAGAGGTTGCACATTTTGTAGAAGGTCCGAGCACATATAAGGATTTATGAGAATCCCAAATCTTTCAAACTTGAAAAGAGAAATGAGAAGTTTTGGAAAGATGGTTGGTTGAATAAGAAGTTATTCAAAGATAATCTTTCCTAGTTAAGCTAGGACTTGTGAGAAGTACTAAGCTAATAATCTTGTCAATTGTTACAAGATTCTACAAAACATATACCTAGTGCATTGTGTGTGGATGAAATACTTGATCGGTGCAAGTTGTATTATTCATCGCAAATTCGTTCGTTATGAGATGATCGATAAGAAAGTTCTTTCAAGTTAAAGAACCGAAACCAAGGTTGGGAACCTTGATGTGTACTTGGTAAGATTCATGCTATGAGAGAGAATATGAATGTGAAGGAAAATGCAAGTGTAAGAAGTTTGAACACATGGACACATGAGATGTTAAACTTCTATTGCAATCAATAAGTGTTTACACTTATGATAAACATCACAAGGTTGTAATATGATATTGACTACCCGAGTGTGATGTCGACATTTGTCGTTTGGGTTATTATTAACTCACTTTGTACATTGTTATATCCAAACGGGTTGTAGAGACAATTGAACCCCGTTAAAGTGAACATGGATTAGCATTGTTTTTGTCCATAGTTACTTATATGAGGTGACGTCTCGAAGTGACTAGAGTGTGATGCGATTGATGGCAAGTTCAAGTGCCATAGAGTCATGTGAGATGACTAGTCGATCACATAGGCAGACTGTTGGGAACATTTTGTCGGGCCTTATGACCGCTTATAGAGTTCTGGCAAATTTATATAGCCTGGTCGTGGCGAGAGCTACTATAGTATTCGAATGAGTCGATTCTTTTGACTAAAGACTATTTGCCTAAGATGGCACAGTTTCGATTAACTTTGATTTGTGTTACTACGACCTTCGTAAATGGGGTCAAATGGGCATATTTTGGGTTATGATGGTCGTGGCTAGTCGAAGGGAATGAGTGCGATAGGAATTGTCCACCCCTAGTCGGGGTTATAACAATATCTCGGGGCCACTCGAGGAGTAATGAACTGGAAATGCGTGGCCACGCTCGGAAGGTATCCAGAGTGGATAAATCCGGTCAATCAGTTATTCTCCAGATCGAGGAAACCACTCTCGATATGATCACTTGCAAGTACGACCTGAAAGACACCTTGCATTGAGTGGGAGATAGTAATAGGACAAGAGAATTGGTGACGCACACTTGTCGAGGACAAGTGGGAGATTGTTGGAATATGTGTCCTCCGACAATAATGCGATCACGACTGTTGATCATGATGATCACATGTTTAAGTCTCATTAAAATGAATACAATTGGGAAGTAATTTTGTTCTTCTCATCAACTGGTCAACATATATCGGTAATGATTGGCTGACTAGAGTTTGACATTACTGTCGTGTGACGGTGGTGATCAGTTGACCCCCTAGGTCATACCTAAAGGGCAATACTCTTAATTGATTATTTAATTAATCGTATAAGGTTTCGAGTTAAATAAATTACTTGAAAATTGACGGACGATTTTGGAAGTAAAATTTACGTATCATATTGAAATGTGATTAAATAAGATACGGTCTGAGTAATTGAATTGTATCATTACTCGGATGAAATAATTGTTTAATGTAACAATTAAATTGAATGAATTGTTATAAATATAATCAGTTGTAATTTATAAATGGTAAAATATTTTGGCACAAGTAATTATAAAATTACTAAGTCAATTTTTGTATGTGACGTATTTTTGATAATACGTTGATTTTTAATATGTTAAAAATACATAACAAATATATGTGACATGTGACATGTAACATATAGACAATTGACAAAATAATATGGAATCCATGTTATTGAGTGGGCCGAAAAATAGAGGGATTTAAGCTAATTATATGTTGTTTGTAATTAGTGGAAAACACAATGATTAAAGGCAACCCTAGCCATGCAAGCCTATTGTTCCTTGTGAAGAACAATTTCTCCATGCATTGGCTCCCCTTATGTCCTCCTCTTACACGGTTTGGAGAAGAACAATGCCATCATTGTTTTTCCTATAATTATCACCTAATAACACTAAAATGTTTTAGTGTATTCATTCTAATTTACTCATCCAAATATACAAGTTCTAGTGAGAAGAAAAATCCTCTCTTCTTCTCTCTTAAAAACCGAAATATTCAAGTGTTAATAAATATTTTGGTTCAATTTTCTACCTTGATTAATATTATACTAGTATTGTAATATTAATTAAAATTAAGAGGAGCCTTGGGTATAAAGCTTGGGGAGAGATCTTACACTTAGATCTTGTTCATCCATAAAGGAAAAGCTCAAGAACAAGAGAGAAAGGTGATCTCTCTTGTGCCCTAATAGCCGAAATCCACTATGTAAGGACATGATTTCTCCTCTATTTATATTATTGTTTGCATGCATAAAATCCGTTTTAATTTTATGACAAATTAATTAAGACATATATGAGTATGTTAATATGTATATGAATCTACTTTTCGTTCAAAGTTGACATTCCCGAACAACTCGTTATAGACCGAGTTTTACATTCCTTGAACAAAGTCAAAGCATATGTGCAATTTAGGGTAAACTACAATATGCAAAACATGAAGACTTCTCTCCAGGAATTGCACAATTTGCTTGTGCAAGCCGAGAGAGATATGGGTCATAATATTAGCTCAACCAAGGATGTGCTCGCTATTAACAATAAGAGCAAAGCGAAGTTTAAGATGAGTGCTAGCAAGGGGAAGAAACCCACTCCCTTCAAGGGAAAAGGAAAAGAAATTGAGAAAAGCTCTTCTAAAAAGGGTGCTACTTCCGAAAACAAATGCCATTATTGTAATGGCATAGGACATTGGAAGAGGAATTTCCCAAAGTATCTTGGAGATATCAAAGCTGGAAAGGTTGTTCCAGTAGGTAATACATAAAATTCTCCCTATCATTCATGTATTGATTTAAATCTCAACTTTGGTATTAGGATACAAGTTGTGATTCTGGCCCCTTTTAACTTGTTTTTTAAGTCCATCCGAGCAAAGACAAAGGCAAAGACAAGCAAGCCTAAGGAGGCTCTTCAAGGGAAGCTAGAGTAGCCGCCCATAGTAGAAGACCTATGGAAGCTTGGCCTTTGTATTTAATAGTCTTCGTTTTATTGTTGTATTTTGAAGTTATTGTTTTAGAACTCTCTTAATTTCCTTGTTAGACATGGAAATTATTTTATTTCCTGTTAGTTTCAAGGACAAGAAGTTGTATTTGAATTTAAGTGGCTTGGTTTTTAACCCAAGTCACTCGTTTTATGGAAATTTTTCGTTCTAAAACTTGTCATTATACACCTTTCATATCAAAACATAAATTATATTGACTTAAACAAATCATAAAAGATTTACAACGATGAGATCATTGTAATTAGTTCATAAGCCATGAATTTAATTCTCACTTATGCTTTTATGACTTAATATCACATCTTATTTGATATAAGAAAGAATCATTATAAAGTCAAAAAGGAGTTATTTTGAACTCTAAAAGGGGAAATTTTATAAACCAATTCGCTACACCACTTGTAAGACTTCATACAAGCTATAGGAGGGCTTAAGACCTTAAGATTGTATATGACATGGATATGAGTCCAATCCTTCAAACCTATAAGGATTAGTCTACTTTTGAAGCTAGATTATAATGTCTTTACAAAAGAGTCATCTATTAAGTTTATAATATATGATATTTTTTCTTCCTTCACAATAAAAGTCTGAAATTATTTGTTCCCTATAAGGCTATCTTTCAAGAAAAATAGATGTATTTTTCAAAAGATAGAGTGGGAGTAAATTAGCAACAAACAAACGACTGGTTAGGAACTAGTGAGGAGACCAAAAGAAAGCTCTTAAGTGAAACTCATGTTATGTGAGGAGACCAAAAGAAAGCTTTCTTAGGTAAATCTTCAAACTAGTGATGAGACCAAAAGAAAATGTTCTTTATATAATTAGATTATAAAGTGGTTGTATCAAGTAAATTTAATTCTATTTTACATAAGATCCGTATGAACCAAAGTTAAATCTGTGCAAAAGGGCTAAATTTGTTTAGAGTTGCATAGATTGACATAAGAGATGTCTACAAAGCTAAGTTAACATGTAACTATGCGAAGATCCATGTTATTATTGCTACACCTCATAGTGTGTATGATCATGATAGATGTTAAAACCAATTTCTAAATAGGTATTTAGAAAGGGGTGTGTGTGTGACATTAGCACAAGGTTTTAATTAACACTTAAGATAGCAATAATATTTTCAATCATATGAAAAGAAAATAGTTTCACTCGAGTTGTCGAGAAACCATGTGTATGCATGGATTTGAGTGGGAGTCTAATTTGCCACGTTTAGACATAAATTTCAGTGGGAGAGATTGTCTTCCATATTGATGTCATATTACTCATTGAGAATATCACGCTAACATTACCATTGATGTGGGAGTGTTTTGATTTTCAATTCTCAATGAAAGATGACATATAGCTTTCCAAAATTCCAAATCTATTATGACATATGGAATTTTGGATTGGCACTTAGATAAGTATCCTATATTGATAAGATTATTGATCTATTTAACATCAACAAGGTAAAGTAGGTTATTCATATTGATGAAAGTGGAATTACTATGATAGAGTCATAGTCGTTCACTGAACCTAATAAGTTGTTGATCACATGAAATCGATTGCTAATGTTTCCGCCATTAGAAAGATTATTTATGCCATTAAATGCACACGTCATGATGAATAATATGCTTGGAGCATAATAAGTCAATAACAAGTTAATTCGAATAAAGGTCTTTTGAAAGCCATAAAGAACATCCTTTAAGATTCTTGAGGAGAATTGAGGATTCGTTCTTATTTTTGGATGATATACTAAGCTTTGTGTTGAAGGATTACACAAACTCTAGTATCCAAACCTATAAGGATTTATCGAAATCCTAGGCTGATTTTATTGACTTAGGAGTGAGTGACTAGAAAAATATCTTAGTTTGAACCATTGCAAGTTCTACAAACAGAATCTAAGTACATTGTGATGACATAGTCAACATAGGGAGTGAGAGTAGATCCCTCTACCAAAGACTTTATCACAAGTTATATGATAACAATGGGAGCATCTTCTGTTGGAATAAGTGTCCTCCGACAATAATGCGATCACAACTGTCGATCATGATGATCACATGTTTAAATCTCATTTTAAGAATACATGTGGGATGTAATATTTTACAGTCAACTGGTCCACACATATCGGTAATGATTGGCTGACTAGAGTTTGACATTACCTGTAGTCGTGCGGCGGTGGTGATCGATTGATCCCCTTAGGTCATACCTATAGGGAAATACTCTTAATTGATTATTTAATTAATCGTATGCCGATACGAGTTAATTAAATTGCTTAAAATTGACGGGTGATTTTGTGAGTAAAGTTAACGTGTCTTATTGTAATTTGATTAAATGAGATACGGTCTAAGTAATCGAATTGTTTTATTACTTAGATAAAATTATTGTTTACGAAACAATTGAAATAGAATGAATAATTTATTATAAATACAAGTTGTTGTAGTTTTTAATTGTATGACCCATTTTGGTACAAGTAATTAAGAATTACTAGTTAATTTTGTATGTGACATATTTTATTAATATGTTGATTTTTAATATGTTAAAAATTACATTATAGTGTTACATGTCATGTAACATGTGACACATGACAAAATTGACAAATGACAAAATAAAATGGACCTTCCATTTTATGATGAGTGTACCGAAATTTTGGGGATGGTTTAGGGTGTTATTGTGTTAAATATTTTTAGTAGAAAACACAATTAAATCCTAGTCCCATAGCCATGCATGCCTAGTCTTTTTCTTGGGAAGAATAGAGGATCATGCATTGGCCATTCTCCCCTTCCCCAACCGGTTTATGCATAGAAAAGCCAAGGCCTTTTCTATCATCATTCACTTCTTCAACATCATTTTTCTAGTGTGAGAAAAATTAGTTCTCTCTACTATTTGTGAAAATATTATAGAAATAAAACCACAAAAATTACTCCCTCTTGGACCTATTTATTCAAGAGCAAATACAAATTATTTTGTGTCAAATTTTAAGTAAAGACTAATATTATTACTAGTTCATGATAGTATTGGTTATTAAGAGTTTTTCTTGGGTATATGCTTTTGGGAGGGATTCTATTTTGGGTCCTTTGTTTATCCATTATAAGGAAGATCAAGAACAAGTAAGAAGGAGATCTTACTTGTGCCCTTTAATCCGAAATATCATAGTAAGAAGTGACGATTTCTTCTCTACTCTTGTTTTAGTTTGCATGCATAAGATCTAACTTTTATTTGATGACTAAATAAATTTGAACATATGTGAATATGTATATTAATGAGATTAAATAAAATCTAACAAGTGGTATCAGAGCCTTAGGTTGTTTGCATGCAAATCGGTTTATAGTTTTTCCGAGTTATAAGATTAACATACAAAACTAATTAATATGGATTTATGAAGATAAACCGAAAAATAACTTTTCATGTTAAAAGTTTCTGGTTCTAAGTGATTTTTAGGACGTTTTGGTTTATTTATGGATTTTATTGTTCATTCTATATAATATTGGCATTAAAATGTGATTTTTATGATAAAAATGTCATTTTTGGACGGAAATTAGCTAAACTTTGAATTTTTCAGTGATTTTTGGATATGTTTTCACATATATTATCTACTGATGTCCTGTAAATGTTCATGATAAAATGAGTTGTTTTGCTCGAAATATGGATTTTTCAATTTAAAATCGCATTTAAATGGGTAAATAGGTTAATATGAGTTATATTTTGAATCTGGTCCTGGAAATTTAGTATGTTGTCACATGCAATTTTACAAGATGTGTGTATAATATTTGGCTATAATGAAGTCTTTATGTATCATTTATGAATTTTTGATGAAAAATCACATAAATAGTGACTATAATTAGTAATAATGCTAAAACATACTTCATGACTAAGGAAAAACGTCACATGTTTCATTTTATCATATATTTCAGATCTAAAAGTGAAAAGTTGATGAAAATATTTTTCTCATATTTTTATGGTCATATTTTTTAAAACCGATAAACCGCAACATTGTTTTTCTCGATATATTTTCGAAATTTTTAACCTAAGTTTTGAACATTATGAGTCTCATGGTATTTTTCCAGAATGTTCATGAGTTTAAATTTCAAATTTCGAATTTATTTGAAATTTTTATAATTTAATTTGAAGTTTATAGCATAATTTTGTATTTTTGGGTCCATTTATGAACAATATTGAGAAATCAAGTTTAATTATTGTCAAAATGTTAGTGGAGACTAATTTTGAGTCCTAAGATGGTTAGGGTAATTAACTTGTACATAAATATGAATTTATGTAATTATTGTGATTTTAAAAGGTTAAATCACGCAAATCCGTAAAAATCGATTAATATATGATATTGGCTTTTAAAAGGCGATTTAGCATAAAATCTAGCATGTTCATACATATTATAATGCTGCTTTTTATTTATGATTGTCATATTTTATTTTATGTAATTTTTGAATTATATAATTTTACTTAGTATGGCCTTAGTTTTAATTGGTATTACCCGAAATGTATGGGAATATCGATTCGGTTGTAATTATTGTGATCTCGTATCACCGTTTTGTAATTTAATATATTTATTTTTATTTCATTACAAATGTATAATAGGAAATTATGTAATTCATTTTGCAATTTATTTATTCCGGAGTACCTTGAAGACGGTGCCATTCAAGAAGGCGATCCTTCAAAGAAAGTGTTGCCTGAAATACGTGCCAAGACCGAAGCTCAAGGGACCAAAGGAGTTGGTTTCCGAATTTTTAATAGTTTATTAGATTTACTATTTTAGGAAGGCCATACTAGGATTTTATTTTTATGCTTTGCATTTTATTTATATGTTGCTTGCATCGCTAAATCGCCATAACTAAATACGCATTTTAAATCGAGTTTATCGACCGTGTCAATTACAATTATCGTAGTTCACCGCTTTAGTTCACTTAAAACGTGATAGATAATAAATTGACATGACCTCTCGCTAAAATAAACAATCGAGACTTAGCCTTACCAAAAAGTAGAAACCATGAAAACTTATTTCATGAGGGAGTGCACTCGGCCCTACCGGGGTACAAACCTTGTTACGTAGGGGAAGTGGGTGATAAATGTCTATCCACCTAATTTTTGTTAATAAAGGTTATTTCGGCACACCGTGCCCTAAGTTCATATGAATTTGGATCATGGACACATTTATTCGAAATTTGGATTGAACTCAACGAAAGTATTCACGACGATTTCCGGATATATTCGGGTTAGAGATAAATATTAATGTAATTTTATCGACCAAGAGTTCTAAAAGTAGAATCGATTAAAGAGTTAATCCACCGAGTCATGTTAATAAAGGGTATTTCGGCACACCATGCCCCAAGTTAATATGAATTTGGATCTTGGATTCATTTATCATAGTTGGGTAGAGGTCACTATGTAAATGCCTTACTTGTTATTTACAAGTATTAATAAAACGATAAATGTTAAGTTTTCCACTATTCCGTTATCATATTGTTCTATTTCTTTACCACAATTCATATACGATATCATTTCGATTTTTGATTCAAATCTCCATTAAAACATCGTAACTAAAGACAAAATTTGAATTTTTCTTCTAAAAACCTCGTATTATCCATTGTATGGATCTCTTGTGAAGAGTATAGATAAAAGTTATTCGTGATCAAAAGGGTTTTTGATTCTTGACTAACATATCTACTTACAATGAATTGTTTCTCATATGCTTAATTGAGTTAAGTACTTTGAAAAGTTACATCATTTTGGTAACTAGATTTGTTTGAAATCAAAATTGACCAAAATACCGCAACCACTTCAATGAAAGTTTTAAGACTAAACAAATGAATTGAAGAGTAGTCTTCATGAAATTCAATTTTGCTTCTCTAAGCAAAGACTCATTAAAATGAGTGGGAGCATTCTCTTAAACCGTTAAGAAAAGGACGAAGTTCAAAGAAGTAAAATTAGAATGGAATTGATACAAGGTAATGTTAAAAGTAAAGTTATTGAGAATAACGATACTAAACCTATCAATCCCGACCGATAAAGTTTCCATTGTCTTAATTGTTGGACGCTAGAAAGGAAACTACCCAAATTATTGAAGAATCAACAAGTTAGTTGTGGGACATCTAATGGGACCTTCTTCTTTAAATGTTTATTTGATTGACATAAATTTTGCTAGTACTACTTCGTCAATATTAGAAACCGGTGGTAGTTTTCATCATTGTATTTGATACATAGGATGATTAGAATATGACGACTAGCAACAATGATGTTGAGAGATAGAGTCATTGTGTACTCAATCTAGTTTTTGGGTTTAGAGTTGTACTTAATTGTGACTATTCAGTGCATAAACTCTAAATAAGAATATAAACTTGTTAAGATACAAAAGAGGTTTCACTTTTGTGACCCTATACACCATGATTTGATGTATGGCTAGCCCATTATCAAAGTGATTATATTCTAAACGAATCTAGAATGATATATCATGAAGATGATGCAAGACTCAAATTGATAACCCAAGATTAAACCTTAGATTCTGGAATGATGAACGCAAAGAGTTATCGAGTACTCTTGAAACCATTAGATCTTATGGTATATGCGTATCTTGTATTCAAAGCAAGATGTCTCGTGCCTTTTGGTTGAAAAGGAGATCGAGGTTGTAAATCATTGATCCAAAATAGGTTGATCATTTTCTTTTACCACCGATTTAAGTTGACGCTAATGTGTTCACTTAATAAGGTAAATAGAGAAATCTTTGAAGAAGTTCAAAAAGTTCAAAGAATCACGATTTAGTCGTGATGGGATTATCAAAGTAAAGACTTTGGTATAAGCCATAGGAAATGTGATATAGTATCCCAAATTAATCTCTCTTAGCACGCATTATGGGATAATGTGTGGTTGGATAAAGAAATCAAATATTATTCGATATGGTTTGGACTTCAATCAAGTTACTTTGAGTTACTTGATCCTTTTGGGGATTTTATCATTTTGTCTAAATTATTTTTCCACTAAATCTAAAATGAATCATATGAGATATGAAATGGTAATGTACCATGCTTGTAAGTTTTCACAAGCAACAAATGCTCATTTTCCCTTACTATAATCACGAGTATAACGAGTTTGAGGCTCGTGAAGCTGTCTTTCTAGAATACAAGTTTATTTAAAGAAGACAGAGTGGGAGAAAATATTCAAGAGCCACAAAAGAATTGTGTCGAAAATTGTATGTCGCAAGAAACTGTTTTTTCTTGGCTACATGACGTTGTTTCTTCAAAACCTAGGAGGTTAAAGTCATCACTTGTTGAAGATGATGAATTAGTGTTACTTTTAGAAAGTAAAGAGCTTGCAACTTACAAAGAAATTGTTTGATTCAAGTTTATTACTTCTGAAAAGTAATGAACATGTGACTTACATAAGAGTTTTTAAGTCACAACTCAATACAAGGCTTAGAGCCATGGAAATCCGAAATAAATTCCAGGTGAAATTGTTGGATATCAAAGAGAAATATCAAAGCTTGAGTGGTGGGAAAGGGTTTTGCACTAGTTGAAATGCTTAAGTCTATTTGGATCTTCTTAAGGGTTGTATTTCATTATGATGAGATATATATCAAGTGAATCCAAAAACCCACTTCTTCAAAGAAGAAATGTATTCGATACATGTTATGAGTTTTTTGCAATCCTTAAATAATGTGCAACTTAAGAGATGGTCTTGAGTAGGACATCAATGCGTTGGAATCAATGATTTGATCATGGTATAAAATTTTCCCGATAAGTAGGGAAGTTGTGTTTATACATTAAGTTTAGTGGGAGTTACGGAAATTTTAGTAGTCTTATATGTGGATGACATATTGATCATTGCGAATGATTTAAGACTTTGGAGAAATATAGTACATCTTTAATATCCGGACTTATGGAGATAAATCTACATGATATTAATGTCAAATAAGGAGTCTTATGTTGGTAAGATTCATGACTAGATCAATCAAGTTGAACATATTTGATTGATTCCATTTGCTTCCGCTCCCAGATCAATTAAATAACTAATGATGTATAACACTTCATATACTTTGAGTATGATGAATTGTTTCGAATCGAATTTAAGTAATAGTTACCAAATAGCCATCTTGATTATTCTTAAGTGCTTGAAGAAGCATTAAAGATGCAAAGTTAAGTGTTTTTGCAATTCACAAGTTTGTGTAAGGGCTTACACTAAGAACTGTTGAGATTGTATAAGGTTTCGAACAAAAACCGTATTCAAAACACCTAAAGATAGTTTAGGAACCATTTTGGCTATGTTATTTAAGAAGTGGATTTGGTACAATTGTTCTAGGCAATAAAGAACAATGAGAGATGATTAAAACGGAAATTGAGTACACTTACAATCATGGGATGTGCAAGAGGGATGAGTCCCGCACACTGTGAAAATAGTGGGAGCTATTTTAAGGCAAGAAAGCCTATGTCTAGATTGGATCTAGACACGTACTCAGAAAGTTTTGTAATGCAAATGTATACATTACGAAAGGAAAACAAGTATGTAGCAAGGTTGAGCAGGGAGTTGCTAAAACCTACTTACAATGCCTATTCATAGGCTTAACATAATGAGTCATGTCATTTCAATTGGATTGAGATGAACAACTACATAGAAGATAAAATTAGATTATAGAATATGAAATAATAATCAGGCATTGACTATTCATATGTGATAATCGCATTTGTTGTTCGAGTTTTACTTTAAAACTCTTTTATTATACTTTGTTACATCTAAACGGGTTGTATGACAATATTGAACTCCGTTAAAGTGAACCCGAATTAACATGGTATTCGCCCATAGTCACTTGTATGAGGTGACGTCTCGAAGTGACTAGAGTGTGATGCGATTGATGGCAAGTTCAAGTGCCATAGAGTCATGTGAGAAGACTAGTCGATCACATAGGCAGACTGTTAGGAACACTTTGTCGGGCCTTACGACCGCTTATAGAGTTCTGGCAAATTTATATAGCCTGGTCGTGGCGAGAGCTACTATAGTATTTTAATGACTCGATTCTTTTGATTAAAGACTGTTCGCCTAAGGTGGCACGATTTCAGATTAACTTTGATTTATGTTACTACGACCTTCGTAAGTGGGGTCAAATGGGCATATTTTGGGTTATGATGGTTGTGGCTAGTCGAAGGGAATAGTGCGATAGGAATTGTCCACCTACTTGTCAGGGTTAAAACAATATCTCAGGGCCACTCGAGGAGTAATGAACTGGAAATGCGTGGCCACGCTTGGAAGGTATCTATGGTAGATAATTCCGGTCAATAAGTTATTCTCCAGATCGAGGAAACCACTCTCGATATGATCAGTTGCAAGTACGACCTGAAAGACACCTTGCATTGAGTAGGAGATAGTAATAGGACAAGAGAATTGGTGACGCACACTTGTCGAGGACAAGTGGGAGATTGTTGGAATAAGTGTCCTCCGACAATAATGCGATCACAACTGTCGATCATGATGATCACATGTTTAAATCTCATTTTAAGAATACATGTGGGATGTAATATTTTACAGTCAACTGGTCCACACATATCGGTAATGATTGGCTGACTAGAGTTTGACATTACTGTCGTGCGACGGTGGTGATCAGTTGTTCCCCTTAGGTCATACCTATAGGGAAATACTCTTAATTGATTTTTTAATTAATCGTATGCCGATACGAGTTAATTAAATTGCTTAAAATTGACGGACGATTTTACGAGTAAAGTTAACGTGTCTTATTGTAATTTGATTAAATGAGATACACTCTAAGTAATCGAATTGTTTTATTACTTAGATAAAATTATTGTTTACGAAACAATTGAAATAGAATGAATAATTTATTATAAATACAAGTTGTTGTAGTTTAGAATTGTATGACCCATTTTGGTACAAGTATTTAAGAATTACTAGTTAATTTTGTATGTGACATATTTTATTAATAAGTTGATTTTTAATATGTTAAAAATTACATTATAGTGTTACATGTCATGTAACATGTGACACATGACAAAATTGACAAATGACAAAATAAAATGGACCTTCCATTTTATGATGAGTGTACCGAAATTTTTGGGATGGTTTAGGGTGTTATTGTGTTAAATATTTTTAGTGGAAAACACAATTATATCCTAGTCCCATAGCCATGCATGCCTAGTCTTTTTCTTGGAAAGAAAAGAGGATCATGCATTGGCCATTTTCTCTCATCATTCACTTCTTCAACATCATTTTTCTAGTGTTAGAAAAATTAGTTCTCTCTACTATTTGTGAAAATCTTAGAGAAATAAAACCACAAAAATTACTCCCTCTTGCACCGATTTATTCAAGACCAAATACAAATTATTTTGTGTCAAATTTTAAGTAAATACTAAAATTATTACTAGTTCCTGATAGTATTGGTTATTAAGAGTTTTCCTTGGGTATATGCTTTTGGGAGGGATTATATTTTGGGTCCTTTGTTCATCCATTATAAGGAAGCTCAAGAATAAGTAAGAAGGAGATCTTACTTGTGCCCTTTAATCCGAAACATCATAGTAAGAAGTGACGATTTCTTCTCTACTCTTGTTTTAGTTTGCATGCATAAGATCTAACTTTAATTTTATGACTAAATAAATTTGAACATATGTGAATATGTATATTAATGAGATTAAAAAAAATCTAACATCTTCCAAGTACAAGAGCACAAGTCTAGTAATAAGACTAGACATCTACTTAAATAAATTCATGTCATTAGAAATGACATTGAATAGAAGGAAATAACAATTCATGAAGTTGGAATGTATGGATACGTGGTATATCCATTTACCAAGCTTTTATTGCATTTTAACTAGTGTAAAATGTACACTATAGATTATAAGATATGAAGTAGAAATAAAGTATTGACTATTCATATATGATAATCGCATTTATCGTTTGAGTTTCTCTAAACTCATTCATTACTTTGTTATATCCAAATGAGTTATTGAGACAATATTGAACCCCATTGAAGTGAACTGGATTGACATAGTATTGGCCCCTGGTTGTTTATATGAGGTGATGTCTCAAAGTGAATAGTGTGTGATGCGATTGATGGCAAGTTCAAGTGCCATAAGGTCATAAGAGAAGACTAGTCGATCACATAGGCAGACTGTATGGGATACTCTGTCGGGCAGTGACCGCTTATAGAGTTCTAGAAATTCATAAAGCCTGGTCGTGGCAAGAGCTACTATAGTATTCTTATGAGTCAATTCTTTTGACTATAGACTATTCGCCCAAGTTGGCACAAGTTTCTGATTGGCTTTAATTTATACTCTACGACTATCGTAACTGAAGTCAAATGAGTGTATTTTGGGTCATGATGAACCGTGGCTATACGAAGGGAATAGTGCGATAGGAAGTGTCCACCCCCTTGCCAGGGTTGTTTGAAATTTCAGGGCCACTCGAGGAGAAGTGAACTGAAAATGCGTGTCCACGCTCGGAAGGTATCTACGATAGATAATTCTGGTCAGATAGTTATTCTCCAGATAGAGGAAACCACTCAAGATATGATCAAATGCAAGTACGACCTGTAAGACACCTTGCATTGAGTGAGAGATTGTAATAGGACAAGAGAATTGGTGACGCACACTTGTCTCGGACAAGTGGGAGATTGTTGGAGTAAGTGTCCTCAACAATAGTGCGATCACATGATTAAATCTCATAATAAGAATACGGAGGGGATGATTCAATTATATTGTTAGTTGATCAACGTTCATCGGTAACGCATGGTTGACTAGAGTTTGACGTTACTGTCGGTTGACGACGGTGTTCAACTGATCCCTTCGGTCACACCTAGAGGATGACGCACAAATGGAAAAGTAATTATTTGTATTTGATACAAGTTAATTAATCCCTTATTAATATTGAGTTATATGAGTTTGGAACTCATAATTGTAAATGAGATTTATAATTATTTTGAGGTAAAGGTAGTAAGTTAATTATATTTACAATAAGTTGTAAATTAATTAAAATGCGCATTGTGATACCCATTATATGTTGTGATAATAATAGAATATTACTCAACAAGTTGAGTATATATTTATCAGTTATTAATTTGTCACATAATAGTTATTTGGTCAAATTAATATTTAATTATGCTAGATAATTAAACGCACGATTTATAAGCATTTACGGAACAAATGTCGAAAACCAAAATGGACCCGTAAACACCCCATATCCGGTTATGAGGAGTGTTTAGGAATCCATTGGGTTTTGTCTTTTGTGTTTGGAAAAGATGCTAGAAAACATAATTATTGCACTTTCTCTATTATCACAAGCCTACACTTACACCTAGTCTAATGCATACAATAAAAAATTGAAAAACAAAACCCACTCTGTAACACCCCCATACTCCAAGTGCCTTACCAGGACCACTCAGGTATAAGGATGCTACCATCTCGGTTACCCGAGGCAATGATAATCATCAGACAATAGCGAAACAACATTAAATAGTATAACTTTAGTGAAAGGTTACAATCCAGAGCCAAATCCAAAATACGAATAGAAGTTCTCAAACCAACTGTCTAATCAGCTAAATGAAATGTTTATTAAACTACTAAAGCTAAAGCGGAAGACTTCTATCATCAGACGGTGGCACATCCCAGCTATCCCAGTAACTCGACTCATACCTGCTCAATAACTGCTCACCATCCCCGAATGGATCACCACAGTTTTTAAAACATTCAACGGGGTCAGTACTAATCACACAATTTATATAAACCAACAACATAGTAAACAATACAGCTCAAACGGTCGCACACACAATCACCCACTCTAATCAATCTCCGTCACCGACTGTCCACTGGACCAGCCCTGCCAGTGGGGGACCGCAGCCGTACCCACCAAATCCCCGCTCATCATACCGAGCGATAACCCTGTCCCATTAATGTGCACATCCCCTCCTGTGGCGGGTTCCGCGTAGGACGAAACTAGGCCGTGAAGCCACTCCCGCAAGTGACTCCACTCAGCCGAGAACGCATCTCGAGGACCAGAGGCAAACAATCATAACCATTAAACAACAATCAATCAACAACCGTCTCAATACGAATACGATAACAATCAACAATCACACAACACCAACAATGCATTATGGGACTAATACTGAGTAGGGAAACCCTACCTGGAAAGAACAACACAATCAGACGGTCTCACAACTGATATCAGAAAGCTTCCTTTACGAATCCTCCTCCTAACATACAAACATATAATCACTACCAATCACAAAATACAACAAAACCCCCAAATGCCAATATTAGGGTTTAACCAACTTTAACAAAATACTATAAAAACGGTACGTAGATCTTACCTTCGACGCAAGGATCACAAAAATATAAAGAAAGGTAAAATCCGACCTTCCAAGCTCCGGGATTTGCCAACAATGCGATTGATGCGAAGAACGTAGTTTGATTTCTCTTTTTGAAAGTAATTAGGTTTTAAAAGTGTTTAAATAAAAGTGACGGAAGTAAATATATACTTAATCGCATTATTAACAAAACCCGAGAAATCATCCCCCGTAAACCGGCTACTCGATCGAGTAACTGAGGTACTCGATCGAGTTCCCCCTTACTCGATCGAGTATCAACGTTACTCGATCGAGTACCCAACAGGCCAGAAACTATTTTTAAAACGCAACACACCCTTACTCGACAGAGTAAGGCCTACTCGATAGAGTACCCAGAGACTCATAAAACCGTAGTATTACAGTCTTCCCTCCATAAAAAGAACTTCGTCCCCGAAGTTCAAACCACAACAAAACAAAGACACACACTACAACACTCCCGACTCAACAACCAAAATAAAACTCAACATAAAACATGTTACTAACCCAAACTCAACCCGACTCAACCACAAAAACATACCGACACAACATAAAAAGGGTATAAAAACTCTTAAAACTCTTCGCGATCATCTCCTACCCCCCTAAAAGAAACAAGGTTACGTCCCCGTAACCATACATACCTTATCAAAAAGGAAAGGATAATGCTCTCTCATGGCCTCCTCTGCCTCCCATATAGCTTCCTCATTCTCGTGGTTAGACCAAAGGATCTTAAGCAAAACTGTCTCACCACTTCTAGTCTTCCTAACCTTCCGGTCAAGAATCTGCTTAGGCACTTCAAGATATGATAAAGACTCATCTAGCTCTATGCTTTCTGCATCTAACACATGTGACAGATCACTCACATACTTCCGCAGCTGCGATACATGAAACACATTATGCACTCTCTCTAACGCAGCTGGTAAAGCCAGACGATATGCAACCTCTCCAACCCGCTCTAAGATCTCATAAGGCGCGATGAACTTATGACTTAGCTTGCCTTTCTTCCCAAATCTCATAACCTCATGCATAGGAGACACTTTTAGAAGAACCTTACCCCCAACCTGAAACTCTATATCCCGGCGATGTAGATCTGCATAACTATTTTGCCTACCCTGAGCTGCTCTCATCCATTCTCTGATCATCTTAATCTGTTCAACCATCTCATGTACCATCTCTGGTCCTAGAACCACTGCCTCAGCGCTGTCGTCCCAACAGATCGGACTCCTACATCTCCTCCCATATAAAGCCTCAAACGGTGCCATGCCAATACTAGTGTGATAGCTGTTGTTGTAAGAAAACTCTATCAAATCCAACCTCTGTTCCCAGCTACCACCAAAGTCCATCACACAAGCTCGTAACATATCCTCAAGAGTCTTGATCGTTCTCTCAGTCTGACCGTCTGTCGCAGGATGAAAAGCTTTACTCATCTTCAAAGTTGTTCCCAAAGATTCATGCAACTCTTTCCAAAACCTTGAGATAAATCTCGCATCTTTGTCAGATACTATGTCCTTAGGGACTCCATGTAACTTAAGCACATTCTTCCGATAAGCCATAGCTAATTGTGCTTTAGTCCATGTATCTTTCATTGGCACAAAGTGAGCTGACTTGGTCAGTCGATCCACTATTACCCATATCATGTTGTTACCCTGTTGACTCTTTGGCAAACCCACGATAAAATCCATAGAAATGGATTCCCACTTCCACTCAGGTACCTCTAAAGACTGAATCTTACCTTGTGGTCGTCGTTGTTCCCCTTTAACTCTCTGGCATGTCAAACAACGGGCCACAAACTCAGCTGTTTCTTTCTTCATCCCAGGCCACCAACACGTGTTATTTAAATCCTTGTACAGCTTGTCACCACCTGGATGTACTGAATACGGTGTACAATGTGCCTCTGTCATGATAGTCTTTTTCAGCTCCTCATCATTAGGGACACACCACCTACCATCGAACCTCAAACTACCATCTGTATGAATAGAGAATCGAGACACTGTCCCTTTCTATACTCCAGCTCTCCACTCAACCATCTTAGGATCCAACGCCTGTTTACCTCGAATATCATCATAAAGATCAGGCTGTACTGTCAAATCTCCCACAGCATCCCCTCTCTGCATCATATGTATCCCAAACCTCCCCACCTCATCTCTCAACCTCATCAAAGATAGAGCTGTACACAAAGAATGTACACTCTTCCTACTCAAAGCATCTGCAACAACATTGGCTTTCCCTTCATGGTAGATAATATCCATGTTATAATCGCCAATCAGCTCCATCCACCTCCTCTGTCTCATGTTCAACTCCTTTTGAGTGAAGAGGTACTTGAGACTCTTGTGATCCGAAAATACCTTAAAGGTCGCCCCATAAAGGTAATGTCTCCAAATCTTGAGAGCAAACACCACTACACCCAACTCTAGATCATGTGTATGGTAGTTCTCCTCATACGGCTTCAATTGCCTAGAAGCATAGGCAATCACCTTACCGTTCTGCATCAACACACATCCCAACCCATTTTTTGAGGCATCTGTATAAACCTCAAAGTTCTCGATCCCTTCAGGCAATGCTAAAATAGGAGCTGTGGTCAAACGCTCCTTTAATGTTTGGAACGCCGTCTCACAACTCTCATCCCAACGAAACCTGTTCTCTTTCCTCATCAACGTTGTCATAGGTCTAGCAATCTTGGAGAAATCTTTCACGAACCGTCTGTAGTATCCAGCTAAACTCAAGAAACTCCTGATCTCGGCAAAATTCTTTGGTGCTTCCCACTTTGTCACTGCCTCAATCTTTGCCGGATCTACAGCTACTCCCTCCTTAGAGATCACATGCCCCAGAAAAGCAACTTTCTCTAACCAGAACTCACACTTGGACAGCTTAGCATATAACTCATGCTCTCTCAAAGTCTGCAACACAATCCTCAGATGTTCCTCACGTTCCTCCTTAGTCTTGGAGTAGACTAAGATGTCATCGATAAACGCCACCACAAACTTGTCCAAAAACTGTCTGAAGATTCTGTTCATCAAATCCATAAACACAGCCGGTGCATTAGATAACCCAAACGGCATCACCACATACTCATAATGACCATACCTCGACGTGAAAGCTGTCTTTGGTATGTCCACCTCTCTAATCTTCACCTGATGGTACCCCGACCTCAAATCAATCTTCGAAAAGACTGATGCACCACTCAACTGATCAAATAGGTCATCTATCCTTGGCAAAGGATACCTGTTGTTCACCGTCACTCGGTTCAGCTCTCTGTAGTCTATGCACAACCTCAAACTCCCATCTTTCGTCTTCACAAAAAGAACTGGTGCTCCCCACGGTGATACACTAGGTCTAATGTATCCCTTCTCTATCAGATCATCTAACTGTTACCTAAGCTCCTCCATCTCTTTAGGACCCATCCGGTACGGTGCCTTAGAGATTGGCCTCGTCCCCGGTTTCAACTCAACTGTGAAATCTATCTCCCTCTTCGGTGGCAACCCCGGAATTTCCTCTCGAAAAACATCTGCAAACTCTCCCACCACTGGTATCTTATCAATTATCGGACTCTATATTCGGTCATCTCTCACATGGCACAAGATCAAAGGGCATCCCTTCCTCAGATAAGACTTCAAGGTGACAGCTGCAATCAACTTAACTTTGGGTTTGACTAGAAACCCACGATAAGACACACTAACACCCTTAGGACCTCTCAAAGACACTTTCTTTTGATGACAGTCTATCTTAGCTTTATACTTTCCCAACCAATCCATTCCGACTATCATCTCAAAACCGTCAAAAGGAAACTCTAGCAAGTCTACAGGTAGATCAACTTACCCAACTATAATAGACACATCTCTATACAACCTCCCACATGATACAGACTCACCCGAAGGTATAAAGACTTTCTCACTTACAGACTCATATACCCTCAAACCTAACCGTTTAACATGACTCGAAGATACAAACGACTGAGATGCCCCCGAATCAAACAAAACAAAGGTATGAATACCGTTAACAAGAAAAGTACCAGTGATAACATGTGCATCATCCTCAGCTGCTTTCTTATCCATCATGAACAGTTTTCCACTGGTCTTCTGTCCACCTCCCTGGACAGTACTGGCTGATGTGGTTGGCTTAGCACCCGACCCCTGATTGTTGTTGTTTTTCGTAGCTGGTTTCTGATAAGAATTACCGCCATTGCGTTTACCTCCACCCTGATAGCTCTAACTTCCCCGGTTAGACCATGACCCAGACGGTCTATTGCTCGCATAACTCTGTGCAGGTCCCTGAGAATAGCTCCCCCGAGCCGATCCCTGAAAAGCTCCAGGCATACTTGTGCACTCATGTCTCTTGTGGCCTATACCGCCACAGCCATAGCAGGTCATTCCCCAACTACCACTACTAGTCACACGGCCACGCCCAAAGGAAGCCCCAGCACTGAACCCTGACCCAGAAGAAAACCCTCTAGCTTGATTGTGGTTGCCTTTCTTGTGACTAGATTGGCCACCACCCTCACTCTTAGCCTTTCTTTTCCCACCCACTCTCTCCTGAGCCATCTCCACCAACTTCTCAGCTCTCCCAACCCTCTCATAAGCTTCCTTAACATCAGTAAGGACTCCCACGGGTAGCTTATCCATGATCTTAGGGTCAACCCCCTCTCAAACCTCAGCGCGAGGTTCTCCTCACTCAAACCTATATCCTCAGCATACCTAGACTTCTCATTAAACTGCTTATAGTACTCAGCCACTGACATGTCAGATGTCATCTTAAACCCATTAAACTCCTCTCTCAGCTTACTCCTCACATGCTCCGGTACAAACTCTTTCCTCATAGCCCTACGAAACTCTTCCCAAGGTATAGCAAGTAAGCCTGGTTCGCATACATCTCCCTAGCACTCACCTTCACCTTATCCCACCACTCGACAGCTGCTTCTCTCAGATAGAACGCAGCTTGCTCTACTCTCATCTCATCAGGACAGTGAACCAGGTCTAGTATATTCTCCATCTCACGATGCCAGTTGTCAAGAAGGTTTGGTTCCCCGGTTCCCTTGTACTCTTTTGGGTTAAACCTCGCTATATAAAGGCTGATCTTAGAGTGATCAACCTCCTTATCCTTTCCCACTTTCTTTAAGGCCTCGGTAAGAGCATCCTGATGCTCCAACATCTTAAGGATTACATCTATGTTCATGGTCTCAGCTCTCGCATACACAGCGTTTCTTATGGGCGGCATCTTGAAACTATATAAGAAAGGGTAGATATAAACATACGCACTAAAACCTCAAAACACGAAAGCCGGCTACCCAGAACACACTCGATCGAGTGCCTAAACCTACTCGATCGAGTAGCGGCTACTCGATCGAGTGCCCACCATACTCGATCGAGTGCCCCGACATCAGACCCCAAACAGACCTTCTGATCTCTAACATACTCGACGGAGTAGCACAGCTACTCGATCGAGTGACCCCCTACTCGATCGAGTGCCCTATGTACTCGATCGAGTGCCCAAAAACACGATTCTGGTTGTTAAAACGTCAAATACCCACTCGATCGAGTCAGACCCACTCGACCGAGTACCACACCTACTCGATCGAGTACCCCCTTACTCGATTGAGTCATGCTGACTCGTACATACTACCCGCATGTTATCTCACATATCCAACCACACTATGCAACATTATAAACTCAACGTTATAATATAGTTAAGCATGCAATTCTACCAAGATTTTCATATGATCAACAAAACAACTATATCATATTATCAAACGCCATATAGTAAACATCCAACATACAAACTCAACCTTCTACTCCAACATCCAACAATTACAACCTACATCATCACATCCACATACAAGCTAACAAGCATCACATACAACCTTGACATATACCCCCCATGTGATCGGTTCAAAATTGTAGGGCGAGTTCGCGACTTTAGGACGTCTCCCAAGCCTTTGCATTAGCTCCTACAACCTTTACCCCAGGTTCATTTTTATTGACTCCCTATGTTCATTAGATTCATTGGTTACAGGTTTCAGGAACCTGGCTCTGATACCATTTTGTAACACCCCCATACTCCAAGTGCCTTACCAGGACCACTCAGATATAAGGATGCTACCATCTCGGTTACCCGAGGCAATGATAATCATCAGACAATAACGAAACAACATTAAATAGTATAACTTTAGTGAAAGGTTACAATCCAGAGCCAAATCAAAAATACGAATACAAGTTCTCAAACCAACTGTCTAATCAGCTAAATGAAATGTTTATTAAACTACTAAAGCTACAGCGGAAGACTTCTATCATCAGACGGTGGCACATCCCAGCTATCCCAGTAACTCGACTCATACCTGCTCAATAACTGCTCACCATCCCCGAATGGATCACCACAGTTTTTAAAACATTAAACGGGGTCAGTACTAATCACACAATTTATATAAACCAACAACACAGTAAACAATACAGCTCAAACGGTCACACACACAATCACCCACTCCAATCAATCTCCGTCACCGACTGTCCACTGGACCAGCCCTGCCAGTGGGGGACCGCAGCCGTACCCACCAAATCCCCGCTCATCATACCGAGCGATAACCCTGTCCCATTAACGTGCACATCCCATCCCGTGGCGGGTTCCACGGAGGGCGAAACTAGGGCGTGAAACCACTCCCGCAAGTGACTCCACTCAGCCGAGAACGCATCTCGAGAACCAGAGACAAACAATCACAACCATTAAACAACAATAAATCAACAACCGTCTCAATACGCATACGATAACAATCAACAATCACAAAACACCGACAATGCATTATGGGACTAATACTGAGTAGGGAAACCCTACCTGGAAAGCACAACACAATCAGACGGTCTCACAGATGATATCAAAAAGCTTCCTGTACGAATCCTCCTCCTAACATACAAACATATAATCACTACCAATCACAAAATACAACAAAACCCCCAAATGCCAATATTAGGGTTTAACCAACTTTAACAAAATACTATAAAAATGGTACGTAGATCTTACCCTCGACGCAAGGATCACAAAGGCATAAAGAAAGGTAAAATCTGACCTTCCAAGATGCGGGATTTGCCAACAATGCGATTGATGCGAAGAACGTAGTTTGATTTCTCTTTTTGAAAGTAATTAGGTTTTAAAAGTGTTTGAAGAAAAGTGACGGAAGTAAATATATACTTAATAGCATTATTAACAAAACCCGAGAAATCATCCCCCGTAAACCGGCTACTCGATCGAGTAGCTGAGGTACTCGATCGAGTGCCCCCTTACTCGATCGGGTATCAACGTTACTCGATCGAGTACCCAACAGGTTAGAAACTATTTTTAAAACGCAACACACCCTTACTCGACAGAGTAAGGCCTACTCGATAGAGTACCCAGAGACTCATAAAACCGTAGTATTACACACTCACCCAAATAGGGGTGCCGGTTTTGGTGCTCTTCATATAGAGCACTTGTTGCTCTATTTTTTATACTTGACATATTGCATAAACTCTCTCTAATATCTCTCTTATAAACTCTCTAAAATAATATGGTGATATTATTCATAAATTACTAGTGTAATAATATTTTATAAGGGTTATTACTACAATTTTCTAGTTAAAAACTTCTAGTAATTTTTGTGTTTAATCTTGGGTGTTCTCTAAAGGCGGTGTTCTTATTTTAGCACTTGGTTGGAAGATCCTCCTACTATTCATAGCTGAAGAACAAGTGAAGGTAGGAGACCTTTCTTGTGCCCAAAAATCCGAAAACAACAATGTACGAACCATTTTTTTCTTATTATACAACTAATTTAGTGATGTATACACTAGATCTTAAGAACTAATATTAAAATGTTAATTTGTTCACCATTAGAAAAGTCTAATAATAGGTATATGAACCTAACACACCGAGCCTAGGTCGAGCTATTTTGCACCTATGCCGAGCTACCTCCTTCCCATCGAGAGGATTGTGGCTCCACCACTAGGAGACGTGATGGGGCTCCTTTTTCTTCCCATGCACAACCACCATCCAAGGTCCGAGCTTTGGCTTTCCACCATTTACTCATGGTGTCCAATCATCCTATCCCCCATACTAAGCCTATATGTAACACCTCCGCACACCAAGATGCCTTACCAAGGACCATCCCAGTGTATGAAGGTGTTACCATCTCGGTTGCCCGAGGTAGTAGTTCAAATAAAAAATAGAAGAACATTTATATTACAAAACTTTAAGTCTTCACAACCCAAAAGAACGTAACGAGATATACATGATAGCTATGACTACCACTAAGCTCAAGTGTCGGGACTCCTACTCCGGTAGCGTGGTGACTCGATTCCCTCCGTGCCTAACAGCAAACAAACCAACTGTACCTGCTAAGCCAACTGCTCACCATCCTCGAATGGATCACCACAGTTTTGAAAACACAACACGGGGTCAGTTACTGTTTAACCAAAGTAAGACAAGTACAAGAAAAAACAAACAGCTGATTAACATCTATCTCCGTTCCCACGTTCTCACACACAACCGACTGCACACTGAAGTGTATAGTCCTACCAGATTACCCATCGCAACAGGTAATCCTCGCTGTCAGTGGGAAACTACAGCCAATCCCCACCTAAGCTCCACTCATCAACGAGCGATAACCCTGTCCATTAATGTGCACATCTCTTCCCGTGGCGGGTTCCACGGAGAGCGAAACTAGGGCGTGAGGCCACTCCCGCAAGTGACTCCACCCAGCCGAGGACGCACCTCGCGAACCATCATCATCATCATCATCAATCACCACAACACCAACACCAACTCCAATACTCCACCAACAAGATCAACAGACAAACAATTGTACAACAATCACAATACTACATCAATCTTAATTCAATTAAACAGTAAAACTGAGTAGGGAAACCCTACCTTATCGCCAATCAAGACAATGCATCCACAAACAGCCAAGTAAGACTCCGAGATGCATCCTACAATGGTAACCACATCCTATTATAAGACTACCCCAACCATCTACTGAAAAGAATAACAAAACAGCGACTTACATAGCGACGCAGACCGACGGTGACAACGACGACATCCTCGCACGCATCCTTCATATGTAAACCCAGCCCCTTCCATGGTTAGAGTCTAGGATGTATGAGAGTATAGGGAGAGGTGGGTGATAGGTGCGAGAGAGATAAATTATGGTTATAGTGAAATGGAACCGTCAAAATGAAATAAGAATTGCGAACTTGCATTTTATAATAACGCGTCAACAACAGCTATACTCGGTCGATTACTCTCATACTCGGCCGAGTAAGCCCTTCTCGGTCGAGTATTCACACTACTCGACCGAGTAGTCTCTACTAGGTCGAGCAAGCACTCTCGTAAGACACTTATCTTCACTTAGCCTCTCACCCAGCCCCTTCTATGGTCTTCCATGGTCAAAGGATCGGTCAAAAGGTTCCTTAAACATCGTGGGTATTACACTATACTCATCCTCCTTCCGAGACACCACATTCGGGCATCGACATCTTGATGGGTATGATGGGCAATATGGATTTTAGGATCCACCGAGGGCAAGAAGACAACTACTTGGTCCTATGCCCTCAATATTATAAAATGGCTCAATAAGGGTTCATTTACCCTAATGGTCCTAGGCCTTCATGGGTGCAACCAAACCTTGTGTTCCCGAACCAAGACATGGATGAGGATGATCAAAGAGGAGGAGAGGGAGAATAAGAAGAAGAAGAAGAAGAAGAAGAAGAAGAAGAAAGAAGAAGAAGAAGAAGAAGAAGAAGAAGAAGAAGAAGAAGAAGAAGAAGAAGAAGAGAGTGAAGATGATGATAGCCTCGATGAAGGGGGATTTGATTCAGATCGTGATGGTAAGACTCTTTCCTTCATCTTTCTCTCATGTATAGTTTCATTGTTTTATATGTTTGATTAGTGTTCCTCTCACTTGCATTTGTATTTGAATTTTATATAGATATGTTCACCTTGCATTCATATAGATACCTGGCATATACCGTATCTAGCATTGTAATATAGCTCATGTAGTTAGTTGCATTTAGATTATTCATTTTGCATTCATGTATGGTCACTCATGACCGCACCTCACTTTTTCTACAGTAGCAATAATGTTTAAATCGGTTTGGGGAGGTTTAATCATATATGACCAAAGCTAATTTAAACTAGCTTTCTTCTTTATAGAAAGCATGTATCATTTTTGCTTAGCTTAGAATACTTGCATCATTTGTAATATATAACACGTAGCAGTTGCATTTACAATATCATGCGTTCATTCAAATCATGCATTGCATATTGCATTCGTATTTTAATTTCAAATATTTAAAAATACAAAAACATGTCTTTAATTTTAAATAAAACTTATTTGAAAAACCAAAAACATGTCTTTCTTTTTTATTTCCGACTCCTACGTTGTACATTGAGGACAATTTTCATTCTTTCACTTATACCATCATCATTTTATCAACTAAAGGGAATGAGCACTATAATCATCATAAATTGAGTTCAGATGCCAAATGAAATTCAAAAGTTTGCAATTTTGTCAAAAGCAATAAGGAGCACAAAATAGACTCATATGTGTTTTTAGGGTACCCTTGCTACATATGGGGTTACTCTCAATATCCAAATGCTAAATCAAAGCTGAAAAGCCGAAAAGCCGAATGCCAAGTACCAAATTCCTATCATAAAAAAGGGCAACAAAAGTGCTTAATGTGAAATGTTACAAAATCGGAGACAAATAACCTAAAAGCAAACTACCTTTGTGAAACTCATATATTGTAACACCCCCATACCCCAAGTGCCTTACCAGGACCACTTAAAGCATGTAAGTGCTACCATCTCGGTTACCCGAGGCAATGTATATCAAATAGACCATAAAGGAACATACCTGGGATGGAGTCATCACATGAGTCACTAGTGTCTCCGCTGTGTTATGAACTTAGTTTATTTTATTTGGTTTTACAATTTGAGAAACAGTTGTATTTACTTTATCAGTTTTGGGGCTTGGCTTATATCACTTTAAAATCTTTTATTAAAGTATATTTCTTTATGGTCTATTTGATATACAACACCTCAGGTAACCGAGATGGTAGCACTTCCATGCTTTAAGTGGTCCTGGTAAGGCAATTGGGGTATGGGGGTGTTACAAAGTAGTATCAGAGCGACGATTTTAGAACCTGTAACTAATGAACCCAATAAAATTATGGAGTCAAATTAAAATGAACTCAGGTAGGATTTGTTAGGAGCTAATGCAAAGACTTACCAGACGTCCTAAAGTCGCGATCTCGCCTACAACTTTGAACCAGTCACTAAGAGGTGTGTGTCGGCATCCTTATGTGTTTATCTCGTATGTTGCATATCTATATAGAAGTGTGATTGTGTGAATTGGTGGATGAATACATGTGGAGGATAAGAGATATTGTGGTGAAATATGATGAGTACATGAATATGTATGTTGATTGGATAACGTAATTGCATGATAAATGATTTATAACGTGGCTTGTTAGAAACATGTGAAGTAAGTTGTCGTTTGTTGTATATATATATATATATATATATATATATATATATATATATATATATATATATATATATATATATATATAGAGTATGTATGTTTGTTGCTTTGTATATAAGTATAATTGGTTGGAAGTGATGAGACAAGCATGCAGATAGTATACGAGTCAGCATGACTCGATCGAGTGGGGGGCACTCGATCGAGTAGGTGAGTGACTCGATCAAGTGAGTGTGACTCAATCGAGTGGGGTGTTTTTTTTGTTTTTGGGCAGTGTACTATTTTTGGGCACTCGATCGAGTAGGTAGGGGCAGTCGATCGAGTGGGGTCAGCTCGATCGAGTAAGTATGTGGCTTGATCGAGTAAGTTTTTAGATGCATTCTGGTTAGGTTCTGGAGTTGAGGCACTCGATCGAGTCGGTGGGCAACTCGATCGAGTGGGGTGTGTTACTCGATCGAGTAGGTACAGTACAGGTGATAAACGTGTTTGAGATATGGGAAGTGCTTTTATGTTTACCTTTCCTCTTATATAGTTTCAAGATGCCGCCAAAGAGGAATGAGTTGTATGCCAGGGATAAGAATATGAGTGTTGATGAGATTGTTAAGATGCTAGAGCATCAGGATGCGCTTACAGAGGCCTTAAAGAAGTTCGGGAAAGATAAAGAGGCGGTTGTGGATTTCGCCAAGATGAGTATAAACATTGCAAGGTTGAACCCAAAGGAGTACATGGGCACATGTGCGCCAATATTGCTTGATAATTGGCATAGAGAGATGGAGAATATACTTAATGTGATTCATTGCCATGAGGACATATCTCATATCGTCTTGGGTGCAACCAATAGGCGAATATCTATTTTGATATTGTTCTTAGGCCGTTTTTGCTAGGACCGAAGGTTAATTCTAAATCCCTTATTTTGTTTATGTATTTTTATTTTATGACTATTGATCATCACTGTTAAATTCGTTATAATCCTTTTATATTAAGGGAAGTATACAGATTATTTCCCACAAGTGGTATCAGAGCCGAGGCCACGAATTTTAATTTTGATGATTTTCATAAAATTGTTTGTAAACAATAATTACGGTTTGCGAGAAAAAAATGTAATCGGTTGGTTTTTTTTTTTTGAGCCGTGGAATTTTTTTTTTGTTTCCGTTACTGTTCACGGATGAACAGTAATTTTTTTAAAAAAAAAAATATATTTTCTGTTTTTTTCTTTCGGTTTCTCCTGAAAAACCGATTAAAATTTTTTTGCGGCTGTTTTTGTTTATGCCGATTTGAAAAGCGTCCGAGAAAAGAAAGTTTTTTTTTCTTGTACTATTCACGCTACGGGTACTGTTCACAGAGGCAGCATATAAAAAAAAATTTTTTTTGTTTTGTTACGGTTTTTACAGAAAAACCGCGAGAAGAAAGAAAAAAAACGGGCTGTTTTGTTTTTCCTCTTGGTTTTGCTGAGAAAAGATTAAAAAAAAAAAAAAAATTTCGTTTCTGTTACTGTTCACAAACTGGACAGAATAATAAAAAAAAAAAATATTCTATTCTTTTTTTCGTTTTGCCGAGACTATTAAAAAAAAGTGGTTTTTATTTTTGTTTTGTTTTGGCTAATTAATTATTGTGAAGCGGTTCATAATTATTAGATACCTAATTATTTTAAAGAAGTTTAAAATATTGATGGATTAAATTCATATTACAAGTTTAATATGAATTAAGATTTAAATTAATGTGATTAATTGAGGAATTGTCACTTAATTTGATCAATTAAATAGGTGGTTTGGAAAATTAATCTACATAATTAAAGAATTATGTCTTGCATGTTTAATTTTTTTTAGTTGATGCTTTTCTTTTGTTGAATGAATCAATGAATGAATTTTATTTACGTATTTATTTTTGCAATCGGTTGTAAATTGTAATACTTAGTGTGGCCTTAGTCAAATTATGTTTTCGTAATGAAGGAAACATGATCTTTTATGTAATTATGAGATCTCGAATCTCCTTTATTTTTCTTTAGTTTTTGGGTTTTGAAATTAGAATGTAATAAATAGGTTTATTATGTAAATTTTATTTATTGTAATTTTCAAAAGAAGACTAAAGATGGAGATTGGAGCTCACTCCCGCTACCTGGATCAAGATGGAACATCAAGACAAGCTTCTCGGGTCCAAGGAGGATTCCAAACTTGTATTTATTGTTCATTTTGATAGGATAGGCCACACTAGGACTTTTATTGTTTTTACGTTTTTCATTCTATTATTTTTCACTCACATGTTAGTTTATGCATCATATTCCGCAAACCACCTACTACTAAAATGCATGAAAATTGACTCATATAGGTTGTATGTTAGTTTTCATGGACATACAGATGTCATAGACTTATTAAGCCATCACCTTAATTTATTCATTCCCGCATGCTAGATATTAGTTCACTTAAAATGAATTAAAATAAAGTTGATGAGATCTTCCTCTAAAACGGAAATTGAGATTAGTCTTTATAAAGGCAAACAACTAGGAATCCCTTCTTCGTCGGTAGGCATAATATGACTCCTTCTTCATTGGGTAAGTAGTTGTGTTGACTTAGTTTAACTCAACATCATAGTTCGAAGAGTTTCTCGTAATTATGATGGACTAAAGATAGAATTTACAGAAATTTATCGACCAAGAATTCTAACGGTAGAATTAGCTAAAAGGTTAGCTTATCAATTTACAGAGAATTGAGTCTTGGGATCATTTATATAATTCTTGAGGGAGGTCAATTGTATAAATGTTTTGAGTCTTCGCGTTATGACAATAGTTCATTAGACTTAAAAATATAAACGATGCACATGCTTATTATTTTTATTCTTCTTCTCGCAGTGTAGAACACGTTTATTTTCATAATACTGTTACAACGAAATGGCTGGAAATAACGCAATCCCAATGCCTAGTGCCACACTTGATCGCGCGTCCTGGCTTAAAATGTTTATGGACCAGATGAATCAGTATACACGTCTGAAAAACGACGGGTCCAACTTTGCGGATTGGGGGCGGCACTACGGAATGCTGCCATTGCTGACGGTAAGCTCAAGTACTTAATTGAGCCAATACTGGTCAACCCAGGCCCCAATGCAGGAGTCAACGAGTCACTCGCTTATAGTGACTTCGTTATGGAAGCGGGTGCGATAAAGAACGTACTCATCTTTGCAATGGAAACCAATTTGCAGAGACGCTTCATTGCGCAAAGTGCAAACAAGATTTTCACCATGCTCACTAACGAGTTCTCAAAAGCACCGAGAATCGTTACATATGAGCATACCTGTCGCTTCTTTGATGCGAAACTCCAGAAGGGCCAACCGGTTAGCCCACACATTCTTCACATGATTGAGAATGTCGAGAAGCTGGAGGCACTGAAATGTAAAATCAGTGAGAGCATTGTCATTGACCGAATGCTTCATTCTCTTCACGATGGTTTTGCCCTTTTCAGGGCGAACTACTACATGAATGACTTGAAAAAGAGTCCTCATGAGCTACACTCTCTTCTCGTACAGACCGAGAAGGATATGAAATTGAGTGGGAGCATGAAGCAGGATGTTCTCATGATTTCAAACAAGGGTAAAGGTAAGGGCAAGGCTCATGGCGACCTAGCTGTAGG